>NC_045629.1:17512500-17679656 GCF_009829155.1 Mustela erminea
ATCTTCATGTTTAACTAAATTTCAATTAACAGTGACTGCTAAATCTTTACAATTTTTCAACCACCAGTCTGTCAAAGGATTCATAATCAATCACATATGCAATTATCTCTAGAGATCCAAGTATTTATAGAACCTTAAATTATTTTGTAAAGTGCATAATCATGACAATTCTGTCATTTCAAATTGTTGTCTGAATTTTCTCGTAGTAGGAAAGAAGAAATGCTGAATAACACTGCTCCACCGAGCTCTCCATTTCCCTTGCTGTGAAAGGCTAGTCCTTGAGCTTATCAGACAGCACAGACTACAGAGGCAGGATGAAGACAGTACAAAAGGAACATATTTCTTATAATTTCTCTCTTAACAGAAACCCTATCTTGTTTCTTGAGAGAAAACACTACAGAAATAAAGAATAGTCACTCTGAAGATGAGTCTCATATCAACCTATTTCCAAGGAAAGGGAGAAAAGAAAAGAAGCAGGAATGTGATGAATCCTAGCCTCAAGTCTGCAAGAAGACACCAGGACCATAACTTCCTGAATTTAACTCTCCCCTCTCGTTCTCAGAGTGGGCAATTTCATCCCTTAGATGGTCAGACTTTGAGAAATATCGCACTATAGGCCATGGCTAGTCAAACACACGGTGTATACATAATCAGTGTTGAATAAATAATATACTAAGCACATCAAATTAGTAGTATTTTGTTTTGACATTTTTACTGAGGTACGACTTACATACAGTAAAACACACAAGTTCAAAGTGCACAGCTCGATGAAGTTTTATACAATTCCATACGCAAGGAACCACATCCAGATCAAGATATGGATCACTTGGCAGGGCGGGATCAAAATGGAAATGTAGGAGCCCCTGAAATTTCCTCCTCCCATAGACACACCAAATATACAGCTACATATGGAGCAATTCTCTCTGAGACAAAAACAGAAACTGAGTGACTTCTACGCATTAGCAAATGAAATTAGGAAAAGTCTGAAACACACACTCACCATAAACCCCAGCCCAGCACAGCACCATACAATCAGAAGCAAACCTCCCAACTGCCAGCTTCTCCCTGAAGACTGAAGGGACAGACCCCCAAAAAGCCAGTGGGGCTTGATCCACAAGTCCCACAGGACTGTACCAAAAAAGTAGCAGTCCTTAACAAGCATGTGAGCATTCCCCATGGCTATCCCCCCAGGGGCCAGTGCAGAAGCAGCACACAGAACACCCATCTCCCAGTCTTTCACGAGAAGGGATTTGACTATATACTTTCTAAGCTGTGGTCTGAGGATCTAGCTGCTAATTAGCATGCATTTGGCTGGAGCCTGAAAGAGCTGGTGGACACTTTTTTTGCCTTCTCCCCCTGACTCACTCCAACAATCAGACCAAGTCACTGGTGTCTCCCTGCAAGGAGTTTATCCACTTATTGAGTAGAATTTTTTGGTTATCACCTAAAAGCTGGGACTCCAAATCACCTAGCTTTTTTTTTTAAGATTTTATTTATTTATTTCACAGAGAGAGATCACAAGTAGGCAAAGAGGCAGGCAGAGAGGGGGTGGGAAGCAGGATCCCTGCTGAGCAGAGAGAGCCCAATGTGGGGCTCGATCTGAGGACCTTCAGATCATGACCTGAGCTGAAGGCAGAGACTTTAACCTACTGAGCCCCCCAGGTGCCCCATCACCTAGTTTTGATAGCCAGTGGGCTTACATTCATGAATCTCACAGGACTATAGCAAACAAAGAAACAGTTTTTAAACTGTCACAGACGAACCCACCCAGAGGCTATAACACTCAAGCTCAGTGAAGACGGAGCAGGCAAAAAAAATGCCTACCTCCCAGTTTTTCCATGAAGGGTCTTAACTACCTTCATAGCTACTGCCTGAGGGTCCAGTTTTTAATCAGCCTGCACATAGGTGCTGACTGTGATCCTCCCCTTTAGGATACTGATGGGCCTTAGCATACCCTCAACTACTGGGAGCCACTAAGAACAAAGACAGCAAGGTGTAGAGTCACAGAGGTTTGAAAGGCAACCAGCTCAGGACAGGCTGATTGATGAGGTTCATCTACACAAAATCAGTCTGTCAAGACTGGGAGAAGTGGCCATTTTATGTAATGTGCCTAAGCCAACACAGAGAGTCAAAGAAAATAAACAGAGGAATATGTTTCAAACAAAAGAATAAAACACATCTTTAGAAACTAATTGTATTTTTTTAAAGATTTTATATATTCATTTATTTGAGAGAGGAGTGAGCATGAGCAGGGGAGGAACAGAGGGAGAGGGAGAAGCAGACTCCCCATTTAGCAGGGAGCCTGACACAGGGCTTGATCTTGGGATTCAAGGATCATGACCCAAGCTGAAGGCAGATGCTTAACTGACTGAGCCACCGAGGGGCCCCTCTAGAAACTAATCTTAATGAAACAGAGATTAAGTGATTTACCAGATAAAAAGTTGAAATACAATCTTAAAGATGCTCACTGAGGTTAGGAGAGCAATATATGAACAAAATGAGAATTTCAACAAAGAGAAATTATTAAGAAATACAAAAAAAATAGAGCTGTAAAGTAGAATAACTGAACTGAAAATTTTAATACAGAGGTTCGATAGCAGATTAAGTCAAGCAGAAGAAAGGATCAGTGAACTCAGACAGAACAGAGGAATTCATCCATTAAAGGAGTAAAAAATAAAAGGAATGAAAAAAAGTCAAGAGAGCTCAAGGGACTTATGGAAACTACCAAACAGACCAATATACACGTTACAGAGGTCCCAGAAGGAGAAGAGAGAGAAAAGGGCAGAGAGCTTATTGAAAGAAATAATGGCTAAAAACTTCCTAACCTGAAGAAAGAAACAGATACCTAGGTTCAGGAAGCCCAAAGAGTACCAAAAAAAAAAAAAAAAAGGTAAATCTAAAGGGAACCATACCAAGGCACATTACAATCAAAGACAAAGGGAGAATCTTAAAAGTAGCAAGAGAAAAGCAACTGTTACACACAAAGGGAATCCCCATAAGACAATCTATGGATTTTTTTAGCAGAAGCCTTAGAAGTAAGAAGGGAGTGGAATGATATATTAAGGGCTGAAATTTAAAAACACAAAAAACAAAAAGCTGCCAACCAAGATACTCTACTAGATGATAAGGAAAGGATAGTCTCTTCAGTAAATGGTACTGGGAAAACAGGGTAGCCACATGCCAAAGAAGGAAACTAGATCCCTAGTTATACCGTAAACAAAAATCACCTCAAGTGCATTAAAGATTAAAGATTTGAACATAATATCTGAAACTATCAAACTCCTACAGGAAAATATAAGGGGTAAGCTCCTTAACATTAGATTTAAGAATTTGTTTTGTATTTGACACAAAAAGCAAAGGCAATAAAATAAAAACTAAGCAACTAGGACTACATCAAACTAAAAAGCTTCTGTACAACAAAAGAAACCATCAACAAAATAAAAAACAACCTATGAGATGGGATAAAAAATCTGCAAACCACATATCCAAGAAGAGATTAATATCCAAAATAGACCAGTAATTCATATAACTCAATAGCAAAAAATTTAAAAAGAAATAAAATAACCAAGTTTTAAAAATGGGCAAAGGGGGGCACCTGGGTGGCTCAGTGGGTTAAGCCTCTGCCTTCAGCTCAGGTCATGATCTTAGGGTCCTGGGATCGAGTCCCACAGAGCAGGGAGCCTGCTTCCTCCTCTCTCTCTCTCTGCTTGCCTCTCTGCCCACTTGTGATCTCTCTCTATCAAATAAGTAAAATCTTTAAAAAAAAAAAAATGGGCAAAGGACCTGAATAGACATTTTTCCAAAGACAACATACAGATGGCCAACAGGTAAATGAAAAGTTCAATACCACTAGTCATCAAGGAAATATAAATCAAAACCACAATGAGATATCAACCTACTAGGTTGCCTACTATCAAAAAGACAAGGTATAACAAATACTGGCAAGGACCTGGGGAAAAAAAAGGAACACTTACATATTATTGGTGGGAATGTAAACTGGTACAGCCACTATGGAAAGTAGTAATGAGTAACCTCAAGAAATTAAAAATAGAACTACTGTATGATCCAGGAATTCCATTTCTGGGACTATACCTAAAGCAAACAAAATTATTATCTCAAAGAGGTGTCTGTACTCCTGTGTTCACTGCAGCATTATTTACAATAACCAAGGTATGAAAATAACCTAAGTGGGACACCTGGGTGGCTCAGTTGGTTAAGCAGCTGCCTTAGGTTCGGGTCATGATCCCAGTGTCCTGGGATCGAGTTCCACATCGGGCTCCTTGCTCAGCGGGGAGCCTGCTTCTCCCTCTGCCTCTGCCTGCCACTCTGACTGCCTGTGCTCACGCTCTATGACAAATAAATAAATAAAATCTTTAAAAAACAAACAAAAACAAAAACTTGAACCAGACTTGTGTTTTATTGAAAAAAAAAAAAAAAAACAACCTAAGTATCTGCAGATAGATGACTGGATAAGGAAATGTGAGATAGCTAAATAGATAGATAGATATGCATGCAATAGAATGTTATTCAGTCTTAAAAAAAGAAGGATAAAGCTTACCATTTGCAATGTGGATGATTCTAGAGGGCACTATGCTAAGTGAAGTAATCCAGATTAAGAAAGACAAATACTTCATGGTACCATCTATATGTAGAATCTAAAAAAATAAAAACAAACAAACAAAAAAAACCTCACAGAAATAGAGAGGAAAATGGTGGTTATCAGGAGTTAGGAGTGGGGGAGATAGAGGCTGGTAAGAGAGTTCAATTATAAGATGAATAAGGTTGAGGATCTAATGAATAACATAGTAACTATAGTTGATAATATTGTATTATTTAACTGAAATTTTCTAAGAGAGCAGAACTTAAGAGTTCTCACCAAAAAACAAAAATAAAAACAAAAATTAATATGTGAGGTGATGAATGTACTAATTAACTCGATAGTGAAGCTCTTCATGATGTATACGTGTATCAAAGTATCACACTGTACACTTGAAATAACAATGTTGTCAATTATACCTCAGTAAAGCTGAAAAAAATGATACAGAGCATTTCCCATATCTCAACAATATTTTTAGTTATTTTAAAATTTAATTTAAAAGTTAATTTAAAATTTGTTAGATGGTAGAAGTGGTATTTTTTCTTTATCTTAAGTACTGTATATTTATGAAGCTATTTTTTATTTTGTTTTTTTAGTGTTCCAAGATTCATTGTTTATGCACCACACCCAGCGCTGCATGCAATACATGCCCTCCTTAATACCCACCACCAGGGTCACCCAACCCCCCACTCTCCTCCCCTCCAAAACCCTCAGTTTGTTTCTCAGAGTCCTCAGTCTCTCATGGTTTGTCTCCCCCTCTGGTGTTCCCCCATTCACTTTTCCTTTCCTTCTCCTAATGTCCTCCATGTTATTCCTTATGCTCCACAAGTAAGTGAAACCATATGATAATTGACTCTCTCTGCTTGACTTATTTCACTCAGCATAATCTCCTCCAGTCCCATCCATGTTGATACAAAAGTTGTGTATTCATCCTTTCTGAAGGAGGCATAATATTCCATTGTATATATGGACCATGTCTTTTTTTTTTTTTAAGATTTTATTTATTTATTTAACAGAGGGAGAGAGATCACAAGTAGGCAGAGAGGCAGGCAGAGAGAGAGGAGGAAGCAGGCTCCCTGCCGAGCAGAAAGCCCTAACGTGGGGCTCGATCCCAGGACCCTGGGATCATGACCTAAGCTGAAGGCAGAGGCTTAACCCACTGAGCCACCCAGGCACCCCGGACCATGTCTTTTTATCCATTTGTCTGTTGATGGACATCTTGGCTCTTTCCACAGTTTGGTGATTGTGGCCATTGCTGCTATGAACACTGGGGTACAGATGGCCCTTCTTTTCACTACATCTGTATCTTTGGGGTAAATACCCAGTAGTGCAATTGCAGGATCATAGGGTAGCTCTATTTTTAATTTCCTAAGGAATCTCCACACTGTTTTCCAAAGTGGTTGCACCAACTTGTATTCTCACCAACAGTGTAAGAAGATTCCCCTTTCTCCATATCCTCTCCAACACTTGTTTACTATCTCGTTACAATGAGATCCTCCTAGGGAGGTGGAATAATTTAAAGATGATTAAGTCATGGGGTTGAAAGCACAGGTTTGGGAATCAGAAAGACCCACCACTTGCTATATCTGACATTTGACAAGGCATACCTCCCTACCCTATAGTCCCTTCACTTGTATTATGGAATTATATTTATAGGTGAGTCTTTTGGGGATTAAATAACTTAAGGCATGTAAAGACTCACTAAAGACACACAAGGTACTGTACAGGTATAAAATAGGTAAAAACTCAATAAAGGGCAGGTATCTATATTAAAAATTAATCACTATAATATTCAGTTGATATACAGTGTGGGCCAAAACATCTTCCTTCTTCCCGACTGCTATGCTTTCATGTGATAATGCCCTCAGAGACAGAGTGACAGCATTTTATTCTTACCATTTTTATTTAGCTGTTGAAGGAAGATGTATTTCATTTGAATAGTATCAGTATCAAATCCCATTTTAAAAGCAATTGTTAAAAATTCTGAGAATAAACTTATACTGCCTTTGATCAAATAAGCTGCTGTAATCAAAATGAATGTTCTACAATGATCAAGCTATTTATTTTTGAAAGCTTCCAATTTTTTGAAGCCTAAAATGGTTTAGTTCTGTCCACCAAGCAATTAATATGTTCTACTAAACAAATCAGAGCTGGAGAACCAAATTAACACCTTTCAAGAGTGATATATCAGTGCTGGCTTCTGCAGAATGTTTTATGACCCTTCCACCTAATCTAATGGATAAATCCTGAGCATCAGAGTGTCCCAGTATGGCTTCAGATCTTTCAGAGGCAAGAAATATACATTCATATGAAGTGCAACTTCGTAGAAAAATTAAACTCCTCTGCCATATATGAAATTCTACTTTCAAATATCTTACCTTAACCCTGAAACCAGACTCAACTTCCATTCATTAACTCAGACTTAATTCAGTTAAAAAAGATATTTGTGTAAGTGAGTTTAGGTATTTTAAAGTGAATAAAGATATTTTGTGTAAGCTGAAATGCCAACCAAATCCCTCTCCAGCTTCACATGACTGACAGATCATGTTCCAGGATTACAGACACTCAGATGTAATTACTCACTCTGGTCTTCAATTTGAAGCAGCTGATCAGCTCTTCTGCCCATTTGGCTGAACAGTACACTACAGCCCAAAAACCTCAGCCACATTTCAACTAGAACAAATGACGTGGGCATTGCTTTATCCAAGACCCCACTGTGAGATAAGAAAAAGCATATATAATGGTCTTTGCCCTCAGTTCCTGGCACAGAGCTCCTAAAACCCTTGTAATTTTCTAATGATAAATCAGAGCACAAGAAGCATCTTTTGTTCTGCATGAGTTCCCACATGAAGGCAGGTCACCAAAAATATCAAGCCACAACTAGAATTTTCAAAACCACCCTACCCCAACCTCTCTGGAGAAGAGAGAGGGACTAGAAATGGAATTAATAACCGATCATGCAGACATGATGAAATCCCTATAGAATCCTAAAAGTATGGGGTTCCAAGAACATCCAGGTTGGTGAACACATCCACATTCTGGGAGGGTGACACACTTCAACTCTGCATGGACAAAAGCTTCCATGCCCAAGATCCTCCCGGACCTCACCCTGTGTATCTCTTCATCTTGCTATACATCTGAATACTTTAATAAACTGGTAAATGTAAATAAGTCTTCCTGGGAGTTCAGTGAGCTAATGCATTCTAGGAAATAATTGAATCCAAGGGGGTGGAGGTCATGGGAACTTACGATTCAAGTCATGAAAGAAGCCATGTCAGAAAGAAGTTGTGGGTAACCTGGGAACTTAATACTTGTGAATGGCTTCTCAAGTGGGTAGTAGTCCCATGGGACTGAACCATTTAACCTGTGGGATCTGACATGATCTCCAAAACTGAGAGAATTGTTGAGCTTAACTGTTAAATTCTAGGGGCACCTGGGTGGCTCAGTGGGTTAACTATCTAACTTTTGATCTCAGCTCAGGTCTTGATCTCAGGGTCGTAAGTTCAAGCCCTGCATTAGGCTTCATACTGGGCATAGAGCCTACTCTAAAAAAAAAAATTTTTTTAATTCTACCTGGTGTTATGAAATTGCTTGATGTGGGGGAAAAAAACACATTTCATAACCAGACTGATCATAAGTGAAGTATTCCAAGTGAAAGTAAAGAAGAAAGACACAGTAGAAATGCAGTGTTTCTTTTTTGTTGTTGTTATTTTTTTAACTCCCCCTTGATCCCTAGCCTCCAACCATTTGAAGCTGTCTGAAAGGAATAGGCAAGAAAAATTGCCTTTTTGTCTCCCAAAACTATCTCCAATATTCATTTTAACCTGACTTCAGGGACTAAAGTCCAAAACAATGAACCTAACCCGAAGTGCCTTAGATCTCTACATGAAACAGAAACTGATATATGCTACTGGAAGTAAATATTAATAGTATAACTAGCCAGTGGGAAGATTTTAAACAGCTCCATGGACAATAAAATCATTCAAGGGCACTTCTTCCTCTTGAAATAGAGAAGTCCCAGGTGGTTCCATTCCCTTCTCTAGCCCTTCCTTTTGTATATTTACCAGGGTGAAGAAACTAGAAGGAAACTTCTGTATTTTTTCCTTAATGGGACTTAGGGAGTGATTTTGTCTTAAAAAGAAAAGAGGAAAATTTTAAAAGGGAGAAAAGGAGGAATAAAAATAATGACATTGACAATGACGATGATGATGGTGACACTGATGATGGTGACTGCACCAAGACCAGGCGCTTGGTAGCAGAGGCCAAGTTTGACTGCTGATTTGTTTGATATGAACAAAGGAGTAAGAACTTATCAGGCTGAGAAATGAGAAGCCAATACAGTAATTCATCAGAAAGATGCCAAAATTAGGACCAGAAGATAAGTGAAGAGAGGGATCAGGCCGGGACTGGGGACCTGGAACAGGATTCTAGAAGACTGGATTAGGGAATGATGGGTTAGGTAAAAAAAAAATATGAGATTGGCTAACTACTGCCAAGTACCAAGGGCTGAGCCTGGCTGAAGAAGTCAGGAAAGCCATTAGGATGAGGAACATCTAAGACATAGTCCTCATAACATCCAGAGTAGAACCCTAAGTCAGAACCCCATTACAACTGGATAACCTAGAAACTTCCCTTATGTCATCCAGGACAACATTCAAGGGATGGATGAGCTAAAGCAAGAGTCTAAATTGATAGAATATAAGCAGCATCAACTAAGGTAAAACACATGCCCTGGGCACCTAGGTGGTTCAGTCTTCACCTCAAGTCATGATCTCAGGGTCCTGAGACTGATCCCTGAGTCAGGCTCCCTGCTCAGCAGGAAGTCTGCTTTTCCCTCTCCCTCTGCCCCTCCCCACCAACTTGTGCACTCTCTCTCTCTCAAATAAATAAATAAAATATTTTTCAAAAAAAAACAAAAAAAGATAAAACACACAAACACACACACCATATAGTAGCTTGTGATATATAGGAAAAGAGAATAAGCTCATCCCAAGAAATCTCTTGGACTTCTAGAATTCTAGGGCTCTATGATAATGATTTAAACACTCTTAGGAGGCATAAGAATGATATAAATTTAAAAATAATAATAACAACAACAGCCATTCAATGGTTTAGAAGATAGGTATTGGAGTGACACTGACCTCAGTTTGTAGCTAGCTCTGACCTTGGAAAAGATTAGACTACCTGTTCCTCAGTTTTGTTATCTATAAAATGGGGTTGATAATACTTACTTATATTCTTAGGTTATTCCAAAATTAAACTTACATAAAGTATATAGTACTTCCCTGAGAACATAATAACATTCAATCTATCAACACTTTTGTGATAATGATAATATATATATTTTTTTAATGATAATATATTTTAATATAACTCTGATGTTCAAAGGGTTCAAATCACTTTCTTCATCAGTACTTCCATTCTGCCTCAAATCAGATTTTAAAATTCAGCAAAAACAGGAGCCTTACTCTGACAGAATCAGAATTCATTAACTTTAAATGCATTACATTGCACCTGGACCTGAGGGAGTCCTAGCATATAACGAATCAATGTAATAAAAAGTATGATCTATTAATATTATAGTATTACCACTGTCACAGAGAACATCAGGTAACAAGAGGTAAAACAATAGCACTCCTATCAGTAACTAGGAAGACAAACACTAAAATGAAGAAAAGTGTTCTCCTCCACTAACATCTGTTATTAATTGAATACCTCCATCGTATTTTATGTTATTTTATTTATTCATCACAACAACCCAATGAGGAATATATCATCTTGTCTTCACAAAGGAGAAAACTGAAACTTTGAAGTATTAAGTAGCTTCCTTATGATCACTCGTGTAGTAAAGGGAAGATCTGGAACCTAAATAAAGACTCATCTGCCTCAAAAACCTGTTTCCTCCCCTTCTGGCTTATGATTGCCCCAGCAGTTATTAAGCCAGGTTACTAAATCTGAAACTGGCATTACAGTAAAATATATCGATGCAAACCTGAATACCCTTTTCTTTTTTTGTTTTATTTTATTTTATTTATTTGACAGAGAGAGAGCACAAGTAGGCAGAGTGGCAGGGAGAGGGAAAGGAAAATGCAGGCTCTACGCTGAGCAGGGAGCCTAATGTGGGACCCGATCCCAGGAGTCTGGGATCATGACCTGAAGCTGAAGGCAGCTGCTTAACTGACTGAGCCACCCAGGTGCCCTGAATACCCTTTTCTATAAAGGAAAATAAACACAAAACACAAGCATGAAAAAATTTTTACCTAGAACCCAATATATACTCAAAAACCAAGTACTCTGAAGCTACACCTGGCATCTATTAAAAGGTCGATAAAAACCTTTATTCCTTTTGCAAACAAAACAGAAATCATAAAAATGAAGAGTAAGATAAAATGTGAAATTTTGCCCACGTCTGAAATACTTGTACAACCAGTACTCATATTAAAATTGAGACGGAATATGTGGGACAGAAGGACAGATCTCTGATTCTATTTCCAATTGTGTTAAATTAGGTATTTGTATATATTTGTAAATATTAGATATTGTACACACACTTATATATTCTTAAGTTTTTCTGCAGGACTTATCTAACCTATAACTCTATAAACATATTTATAAGTAAGTATATTTATAATTTAATTCTTCTCCCTGCCACTACTCATAAAACATTTGGGGGATTTTATTTCTTTAAACTGTTTCATTAATTTATCTTTTCCTCCTTCCTTTACTTCTTTAGCACATATTTACTTTAGCTGTGTGGAGTTTGGTAACAACCACAGAATGAATATGAGAAAACCACACAGTATTATGACCAAGCCCTCCCTTAAGACAAACCCATAAAAAGAGACAAAATGCATATGAGATAGAGAGAAGGTTCCAAAAGAGCAAGTCAATTGTCTTCACAGACACACCAAGCCTCATAACTGAAGTCACCTTAAAACCATTCATTCAGTGACTTTATTCAGTAACCACAGTGTACTTGGCAGTAGGCTAGATTCTGAGGACACTGTGCCCACCTAATGGAAGACCAGATGCTAGTCAGAAGAGAAATGTGCAAGCCAACAATTACAGGGCCATTTGATCATGGCTCTAATTGCAAAATGCACAAGATGCAGTGGCTGCAGAAGGCCGTTCATCCATGAGTACCAAGGGCAGACTTACTCTGATGTAATTATACATGCTACATATAAATATTTCCTGACATAAAGTTTAAATTACAAGGGGTCCTGGTGAGATCTAATAAAAACTACTTTTAATTTCATTTAATCCACAGCACCTACCAAGACAATTTTTTCTAGTATTGAACCTTTACTGAACTTGATATCAAGTCTTCATCAGCTCTAAGCTGCAGACCACTGCCATTCCAATGTTTTGTTGATTTTTCGTCCTTTTTTTTTTTTCCACATTTAAGTTTCCAAACCAACATGGACTTTGTCATCCACCTTCCAGTTTGGGGTGAAGGTCATCACCTGGTCATTTATATTGCTGTGTTCTCGATGTAATAGAGACATATGGCTAATGTGTCCCTAATTGTGTTATTTTGTTGTGCTCTGCTGCTACTGCACATCTCCTGAATTTTCTTAAGCCAATTATTGTCAAGTGCATTTAATTTCTTCTATTTCATTTTAGCACATTGCCAATATCCTCATCTCCATGGAGTGGATATTCTGCTGGGGAAATACTGAATTTTCACTTTGTATTGCTACAGAGAGTCACTCTGATAGTCTCTTAAAGTGAAAACTATTCTTTTCTGGAAAGCCTACCCAGCTATTGTAAGAGCTTAATCTTTCAGTTTATGTCCATGTTCTTTATTCAATATGTCACTGTTCCCACGTCCCACTTAATTATATGATAATGTAGAGACTGTCCAGTAGTCTGAGAAAATAGGCTGAATTACTCTAGATATCAACAATGAATGGCAGAGCCCACAGACTGCCATTTACTTACCTGCCAATCAATAAAAACACAGCTGAGATCTTAGTAGGAAGATCTGAAGGCGTAAGTGAAAGATCCAAAATCACTATACTCCCAGAAAATGAAATGTTTTTCCTCTAAATGTACCATATTTATTATAGTTTCAATATTTTTCCTGTTACTCCTCAAAAAATGGTGTAAGAATCATTTACGACAGACTTGGTCTACCATACAATTGAAATATTTCATCAAGAAATCAGAAAATTAAAAAAAAAAGAAATCAGAAAATACTTTAATTATACTTAGTGTACAGGTTGCTCTTCTGATTTCTTACATTACAGTTTATTTGGGGTTTTTTTTGTTGTTGTTGTTTTTAACCATAGAAACTGAGCAGGTTACTTCCTACCTCCAGGATACAATTTAAATTTCTTTTTATTCCTTTAATTTTTTAATACATTGTTCCCACAAGTTTCCAAGAATGGGTTTCAAATTGGAATTTACAATTTGCATCTTTTAGGTTAAATTACATCTACATTTTTAGTACTTATCCTAAATGTACTAAAGTGAAACATTTTTTAAAACTCAATATAACAGCTTAGTCTAGATCATAATTTTCATAATTTCATAATGTTTTAGAAAAAAAATTAACTCATTTTTAAAACAACATGACATTTCATCATGAAATCTGTAGCGCTTCAATACCAAATTTCTCCACAAAGATTTTTCAAAGGTATGTAGGCACCAAATTTCTCCACAAAGATTTTAAAGAGGATATTATAAGTGGACTTAGGATGCTGGGTGGCAGCTGGTCTGACATGACAGGCATGAATAAATGTGCCAACAAAGCCCTTATGGTTTATTGGGTAATTATGGGAAGTGGCACTGGTGCCAGCCAATCAGATTCCTGGGCAGCTACTTCTAAACCCACTTATTCTTAAAGTAGATCATTAAAAATGCACTTCGGTGGAGAAGCTTTTCTCCTACTCGACATAAACAGTCTATTTACAAAGTTAGTCATTTGGTCAAAATGCAGCACATCAGTGATGGTACAGTGAACAACCACCTCTATATTACACAAACATCTTCCATTAAAGGCATTTCAGAGTGAAGCTTTCAAACATGAGAGGAATGAATGGGCCTGCAATGGGCATGTGCCCATCTCTTCCCATCCATAAAACCACATATTGACACACAAAGCAAGTTCATTCCATTTGCTTGCAGGTTTCTGAAATGTAACTCTAGAGCTTATGTGTACAGTGCAAACTGAATCACATTTTTTAAATGCCAAACAAAGGAGGAATGTTTTTTACTGGAAAAAGATAAATCTTAATTCCTGGAAGCTGGTTAAGTCCTGCCAAGTCACTAAACAAAAAGGTGGTAACTAAACAGCTTTCCAAAAATCACTCAGAAAGATCAGAACTTTTTCTCAATGATGTCGAGTTGACTATTCTTAAACATGTAATCTCCCATGGTCCCAAAACTTCAAAAGTCAAGTTAGTTCCAAATACTGTCTTAGGAAATGGGACACTGGAATGTTATCAAGAAAACCATGAAAGCACTAGCCTAGGTCTGAGAAACTGCTTTAAAACTACTATTGGATTGACATGAATATTGTTTGTTTTCTATTATGACATTCACCTCCATTTTGGTATCTAATCCTGGAAGTCAAGCTTCTCAACAAAAGGTTTAGTCCTCAGAAGAGGTATCTATGTTAAAGTCTGGAAAGCTCTGCCAATAAATTCTATTTTATTCATATTGAGGGATAATGCTCAAAGTATTTATAACTGGTTAGTATAGGCACCAACCAATCAGAATGAACTCCCGGATGCCACAGCACTGAAGTGGGGTCTGAAATACCCTTTCATGGGGAATTCCAAGGAATGATTCCAGAGGAGGGGCCAAGAAAGCCAAAACATGTGAGGAGTATCCAGGGTCTCAAGGAAGGGGTCACTTCCTGACCAGTTCAGACATATTTCAATATTTCAACAACTAGTATAGATCTATCTGTGTATACTGACTCACAGTGACCTTGATCCTACCTATAAGGAACATCTGTCATACTCAACTAAACCTAAAGAAGAAGGATTTCAAAAAGAGAATACGGACTTACCTTGAAAATGTAGATGCTGAAAAAATGCACTGAGTTCTTCCTACCAGAACAAAATGGACCAGGTGAGAGGGAAAGGAAGTAAAATAAGAAGGAGGATGAGTCGAGGGATAACTACAACCTATCACAGCAACTAAAGGGGTTGCCCTGTGGACATTACAGAAAGAAAGCAATATTGACTAGAAGGGAAATGTTAAACAAAAAGGGATTAAAGAAGTAAAAAGTGGCCTTTTCTCTGGCTGACAAGAATGACAAGTGTATAGGCCACCAGGAGCAATGAGGTAGGCATTGGTTTCCATCAGCATCCTAAATCCAATTTGAAACCATCATTCCATCTTCAAAGCAAGAGATGAAAAAGTTTACACTGAAGACAAAGCACCTGAAGTTGAATCACATCATCAACCTGGGGCTGATGAGACACTGAATAGATTTTCTATTACATTTCTACAGACTGAACATCTGTCTTAGAGGGAGCTTATTCAGCCTCAGCCAAAAGCTTTCATATCCAGCATACTCATCATCATCTGAGGGCACTGAACTGAAAGATACTCTGAGGAGACAAGGCAGACCATTGGGAAATCATTTTAACTCATGAAAGCTTATCCTGAACAAGAAAAAACACCTAGATGAAGCAGCATAAGAAAGAACCTATGGCCCGGCAACCTAGTTCTTTAAAAAAAAAATTAGCCCTCATGCTGTTGCTCTGAGAAAAGTGACCTTCCACTTTCTGAAGAGGCACCGGATACCAGTGGGTGACTGACTTACTAAAAGCACAAAACAGTCTATCACTGAGGCAGAGGAAAATTCACATACATCTATTTTCACACAATAGGTATCAATAAATGTTGACAAAAAAGAATAAGGAGATAAAGAAAGATTCATAAAAATGAAGACAATATTTTTAAAAAAGAATACGGGGATGAATACATGCAGCTCAATTCATCATTATTCTAAACATAGGGAGTTAGGATGTAAAAATCTCTTCTCCAAAAACACTGATGAGGATAAAGTCTGGAGGTAACAGAACAGGAGAGATTAAGTATCAGCCACGGCCAACCTTCCTTCAAGAAACCTTCAGGGAGGCCTCATAGGATCCTAGAACTCAACTGTTTGAATTTAGAAAACTTTGTCAACATACCATGGTACATATCTATCTCTTCCATTTCAATGGATTTGCCTTTCTTTAGGCTCTTCTACAAAGAAGAAACAATTGGAGATTCTTTACTTTTCCAAGTTCCCCCTCAACCCCAATTCAAGTAAGCAAATTAAATCCTATGTCTTACTTCTCCCACAGAGATATTAAAAAGATGACCTATGCATCAAAGAAATAACACTTTGGAGCAAGAATAAGTTAAGGCTGTGCCTTCCATCTCTGAGGAAAACTGATACTCAAGCTCCCAGATCCTAAATTCTGATTTGTTTTTGCAAATGGTATGGGTATGGAGGAAAATCCATTGGGGTTTCTCACCTGCCCTTAAATCTCTACTTCCAGGCGCTTGATCACAATTAGTCTCCTTGAGATGCTGACAGACATCTCTCAAAGCAATGGCACAGTACATTTCACAGAAAGCCTCTCCCTGAAAGGCAGAGCTCCTTTGGAATGGTACCACATTGGCCAGAAACCCTTATTTCCTGCAGTGCAGCATCCATCCAAGAAATAGTCTCTCCAGGACCAATATTGCCAAGAATAATACAGACAAACATGTTGGCATTCACAAACTTTGAAAGTAGCCCAGAAACTGAGATGTTCAGCCCGCTCACAGCAGAAAAAGACATGCACCCTCACTTCTTTCTCTGGATTACCTACCATATACCTAAGAGATTTAGCTAGCCCACTACTAGTAAACAAAGACTAGCTCAAGAAATAATAAGTCATTGAGGGAAAAAAAAAGCAGCTCATGCTTAAGACTTGGATATTTGGGTTAAAACCAGTCTATTTAGAATAATACCTTCCAATGATAGTGGATCAGATTCAGCCAGAGTCTCTATTCTATTTGTGACTGAAGTTACACACCAGGGACAAGGGTCCCCAGCAGGTCCACTATGACTAATTGACTGACCTCAATCTATATCCAGTAGAATGCACACATTTGGTAAAATTAACTCAAAGTTTGTCTCACTCACTTTCAAATGCCCCGAGACTAAAATGAATAGGGATGTAACCACAGGTGATTTTCATGACCCCCTTCCTAGACCTCTATCCACCAGCCTTTTTAACAGGGAAAGAACAAGCATACACAAGCTACAAGAGATTAAAATTTTAGAAGGCACTGCTAAAGTATACTCCCTTCAATTCAATGGCAGGAAATCCTAGTGAGAACTTTACAAACTCCTTTCCACACTTCTCCATAGTTACCACCTTGCCTTATAACCTCATAAATTCATTACTGCCTACCACCTCTTCTGGCTAGAATAACCCCTTACTATAAAAAGAGGGGCCATGACAAACCATAAGTGACTCTTAATATCACAAAACAAACTGAGGGTTGCTGGGGGGAGGGGGGTTGGGAGAAGGGGGTGGGATTATGGACATTGGGGAGGGTATGTGCTTTGGTGAGTGCTGTGAAGTGTGTAAACCTGGTGATTCACAGACCTGTACCCCTGGGGATAAAAATATATGTTTATAAAAAAATAAAAAATTTAAAAAAAAAAGAGGGGCCATGCTCTTAAAAGGTAATTTCATCTCAAAACATCTGCATATTTTAATCTATAAATAGTTTTTGAATAACAAGTGTTATTCAGAACATCAGTGTGTTACTGGCACACTGTACTAATAATTTAACTTCTGAAACTATTAGTGGCTGTGGTAATGCAAGGTCCTAAGTGACCAACTTACATTTTAGAAATGTACGTTTACTGTCCTGAACTAAAATTTAGACAACTATATTTCCATGCCCTAGTCAAGTTTCATTGGCCAAATTTACAGATATTTTATATGAAGGTTTGAGTTGAAGAAGAAGATTGGCAAACACCCTGGAAAAAAATAATGTTAGACATTGGAATCATGAGGCTATCAAGAGAGGCAGAGTAAAATTAAGAAAGATAGGCAAGGAAAAAATATCTAAATACCTTTTAAATGAGATTTGAAAAGGAGATGGAGGATCAATGAGCTGTAAAGATAAGACAAAGGCAAACTTTCAGATTTCCGGATAAACAAGCAGACATCATTCACACCCAGTGAGCTACATGACGCAGAGAGGCCATCAAGCCTCACAAGGAGCAATGCTTCCATCTCACATGTTAATTATAGGAGGAAGTCTAGTCCTTGTCTGCCATACAGCTAGTTAGATTTCTAGTTTTCCATCTCACTGCTCTAAGGAATCATTTATGTTGGCTCAAGCCACCAGAGACTAATGGATATTCCCCACTCCATAAACCAGCAGCCACAATCATGTGCTTCTGTGGAGAGGCTGGGGAGGGAAACTTGTATTTAAGGTTTTCTGTATAACCAAAACTATCATTCACCAACAACACTGATTATAATTCACTCTCACAGGTAATCAGGTGGATCTATATATTTCTAAAGTGCTGATCACTTTAATGCTTACATAAATATTTATCAGATCTGGTAAAAAGTGAGTACAAACAAAGTTGTACCAAGTATGAGAAAGAAACTCCAATTTGCACTGGGACTAATCCCTGTGTAGTAACAAATTTGAGAAAAGCTACCTTGACCTTCTGGTCCGCTAAGGTACCTAGGACAAAAAAGTATATCTGGACCCAGATCTGAACAGAACCCAGGACCAGATTTGATTAGAAAGTTGAATAAGATTGCTTGTGGTCACTTTTTCCTACAGAAACATAAAAATTAAAAAAAAAAAACAACTTTTTGTCATTTAAATACTCATCATTTAATTATTCATTTTCCCATCAGGGAAAATTATTATTAAATCTCAGACTTTGAATTATTAAGATCTAAAGTACTACCAGAAGAATAGGCAGGGGGAAAAAAGAAGGAAAACAACTAGTTTATTTTTCTCATGTTTAAAAGAGGCAAAAAAGAATATGGAAATTATGAATTTGACTGACTGAAAAGTTTAGTCACTGATTAAAGGTTAACCCAAGATATTAGGCACTCAATGACACACACCATCTTATACTCAAGTAAGTGGACTAGTCACACTTAAAAAATAGAAGGCCAAATCATACAATTTTTTTAAGATTTTATTTTTAAGTAATCTCTACACCCAACATTAGGCTCAAACTCACAACTCCATGATCAAGAGTCCTATGCTCTACTGACTAAGCCAGCTAGTTGTTCCCCAAATCATACAATTTGTAATTAAATTCCAAGCCCCATAAAAATTCTGGAGCCCCAAGCTCCAGAATAAAATTAATTGTTGGGGCGCCTGGGTGGCTCAGTGGGTTAAGCCGCTGCCTTCGGCTCAGGTCATGATCTCAGGGTCCTGGGATCGAGTCCCGCATCGGGCTCTCTGCTCGGCAGGGAGCCTGCTTCCCTTCCTCTCTCTCTGCCTGCCTCTCTGCCTACTTGTGATCTCTCGCAGTCAAATAAATAAATAAAATCTTTTAAAAAATTACTTCCAAATTATTAAAAAATAATAAATAAAATAAAATTAATTGTTGATAATTCTGGCTTCATCCCAGTAGAGTTCAGATGTTTATGCTTGTGGCTGTTTGTTTATATATTTGTCTTTTGCAAGCTTTGTTGTTGCTTTTGTTGTCTACTGAGTTGAGCAAATTCAAGGATGATGCCGACTAGAAATTTCATCTTATAGCCTATAACTTAGATGTTAGCCTAATCAAATTTACTTGGCTATAAAACCAGATCTTCAATTGTTGTGATCCTCTTACATACTCAGAATTCTCTTACATATTCAGAATTCAGAAATAGAAAATTAGTCTCAGGTGAACGCATTTAAGTTATCTATTATAGAACAAACTCAAATGTTTCTATGAAATGGTATGATTCTAGATTCCTCCATGCCTAAATCGATTAAAAGGGAACTGGATCCCTCTAAACAAGGATTCTCTGCAATTCATGGAGAATCATTTACCCAGCACTGGGGAGAAATCAGTATCATTTTTGGTGGTGGGTGAAAGTGAAAGATGATATTTAACTTTTCTTTAATAAAATCCTTGTTGAACAGGTTAATCATTTTTTAAAATTTATTTATTTTTATCTAAGTTCAATTAACATATAGTGTATTATTGGTTTCAAAGGTAGAGGACAATGATTCATCAGTTTTATATAATACCTGGTGCTCATTACATCATGTGCCCTCCTCAATGTTCATCACCCAGTTACCCATCCTTCATCCCCTCCATCAACCTTCAATTTGTTTCCTATTCTAAAGACTCATCATTTTTAAAAAGACATAATACCTTCTTTTATTTTTTCTTCCTTAATATAATAAATGACAACTTCATTTTTTATTTCCTGTGTAGTTCTTAAAGAAAGCTGCAAGTCAGAAACCATAAGAGTAGGGGCACCTGGGGGGCTCAGTCATTAGGTGTCTGCCTCCATCTCGGGTCATGATCCCAGGGTCCTGGGATCGAGCCCCACATCTGGCTCCCTACACAGCAGGGAGTCTGCTTCTCTGTCTCTCCCACTCCACCTACTTGTATTCCCTCTCTCACTGTCTCTCCCTCTCTCTCTGTGTCAAATAAATCTTAAAAAAAAAAGAAAGAAAGAAACTGTAAGAATAAAAGTTCTATGGTAGCTGTGAAAAATAGTAGTCTAGCAGTCACTGGAAGAAACAGAATGGGTTTGGAACTCCCCCAGAAGATATGTCCCCACAGGGGCACCTGGGTGGCTCAGTGGGTAAAGCCTCTGCCTTCAGCTCAGGTCATGATCCCAGGGTTCTGGGATTGAGCCCTGCATCGGGCTCTCTGCTCAGTGGGGAGCCTGCTTCCTCCTCTCTCTCTGCCTGCCTCTCTGCCTACTTGTGATCTCTGTCTGCCAAATAAATAAATAAAATCTTAAAAAAAAAAAAAAAAAGATATGTCCCCACAAAACTGTCACCATTTGCTCTGTCTTGCTGCTTACCAAAAAAGCTCTGTGCAGGGCTTGTCTTTATTTGACATGACTCAGAACTCACTCTGTGCAAACAGACCTATCTACAGGACACTTGTCAAAGACAACCAATGGCAACTGGTATAACATTGCTGCTGCCTGAGAGAGCATTACCAATTGGGGCTAACAAATAGGCTGACCAAAATACTTAAAATGAAAAACTGGGGAATAACATGTCCATACAGGCTTTGAAAAGTTCTGAAATATTTCTGGCAAGCAAGAAGATTGTGTATATGAACATGGCTGTGTACACACCCAGGGCTCTGCATATGCTCAGAAAATACCTGAGAAGGCCAGAATCTCATACCTCTGGCTTATCTTGAGACCCAAATCAAGTAAAAAGTAAAGGCTAAGGCAGAGTTGTAAATAACTTGCCAGAGCATTGAAAGTATGCCCAACACACACACACACACACACACACACACACACACACACACACACACATTAGCAAAGGTTGGAAGCCTTACTGATTCCAAAGCATTTATGGAATCAGTCCATTCCTTAGATGGTCACAAAGGTAACCAAGCAGAGACATCAGTGGCTATATATAATTTTACAGGCTTTACAGAATAGGTCAAATGTCACTAAATAAACACATAAAAGGCAACAACCAAAACTCACGATGGGTGTGTACAGAGGAATGTGATTTCCAGACTTGCCACATAATATTATATTAAGTGTCCAGATGACAACAAAAAAAAAAAAAAAGAAAGAAAGAAAGAAAGAAAACAAGATATGCAACGAAAGGGAAAGTATGACCCACACACAGGAAAAACATCGGTAACAGAAACTGTCCTTAAGAAAGTCTAAATGTTGAACTTCTAAGAAAAGACTTTAAGGCAGCTACCATAAATATATTCAAAGAGCTAAAAGAAACCATGTGTCATAAATTGAAGAAAATTATAAGAATAACATCTCAGCAAACTGAGATCATCAATGACACATGGAAATCATAAGGAATAAGGAGGAGGAGGAAGGAAGGAAGAGAACAAAGAAGGAGGGAGAGGAGGGAAAAGAAGATGAAAGAAGAAGAAGAGGAGGAAAAAAGAACCAAATAAATATTCTGTGGTTTTAAAGTACAATAATGGAAATGAAAATTTCACTAGAAAGACTCAACAACAGATTTTGTCTGGAAGAAGAAAGAAAACAAACTTGAAGACAAACTGATGAAGATTATACAAGCTGAGGAATGGTAAGAAAAAGGAATGAAGAAAAATGAACAAAGACTCAGAGACCTATGGGATGCCTACAAGCATAACATCATACCAAATTATGAGAATCCTAGAAGAAAAGGGGGGAGAGAAAGGTGCAGAAAGAATGTCTGAAGAAATAATGGCTAGAAGCTTCCTAAATTTGATGAAAAATATTAATCTGTATGTCTAAGAAGTTCAAGAACTCCAAGTAAGATCAATTTAGAGATACACACCTAAACATATCATAATCAAACTGGCAAAAGACAAAGAAAGAGTTTTGAACACAGCAAGAGAAAAATAACTCATCATGTACATGGGATTCTTAATAAGATTAAAACCTGACTTACCAGAAACCATGGAGGCCAGAAGGCAAGGAAATGATGTTTCAAGGTTCTAAAAGAAAAACTGTCAACCAAGAATTCCATATCCAGCAAAACTATGCTTCAAAGATGAAAGCTAAATTACAAGATTCCCAGTGACAAAGACTCTCTCCTTGACCAAACCTCTGAGCCCTCTTCTCAATTAGGCCTAAATCTTGATCTGCAATTAGCAAGAATCCTAAGTCAGTTTAGCAAGAATCTCTCTACTATTAATGTCCCCTCTTAGTAATTTTCTATCTATTGGCACTTACTCTCTGCTTTTTGGTTATAAATCCCCATTCGTCCTTGTTGTATTCAGAGTTAAGCCCAATCTCTCCATCTATTGCAATATTCTTTCCCTACTGCAATAGTCTTTTTTTTTTTTAAGATTTTATTTATTTATTTGACAGACAGAGATCACAAGTAGGCAGAGAGGCAGGCAGAGAGAGAGAGGAGGAAGCAGGCTCCCTGCTGAGCAGAGAGCCCAATGTGGGGCTCGATCCCAGGACCATGGGATCATGACCTGAGCTGAAGGCAGAGGCTTTAACCCACTGAGCCACCCAGGCGCCCCCCTACTGCAATAGTCTTGAGTAAAGTTTTTCTTACTATTTTACCAAGCTGTCAGGACAGTTTTTCTCTTCAACACCAAATGAACAAAACCAGAGAATTTGTCACAAGAAAACAAACCCTGCAAGAAATACTGAAAGAAGTCCTTCAGGCTGAAATAAAAGGACACTAGACAGTAATTCAAATCCACATGAAAATTTTAAAAGCACCTTTAAAAATAAATAGAAAAATATAAAAAGTAGTATAAATGTATTTTAGATTGTAATTCCTTCTCTCTCCTAATTAAAAAGACTAGATATAAATATAATTATGAAACTGTATTGGTATATTATAATAAGTCAAGATGTAGTTTGTATAACAAGAATTGTACAAGAAAGGGAGGTAGGAATAGGGCTTCACTAGAGCGCAATTTTTGTATGCTACAAAAACTAAGTTGGAGACAAACCATAAGTGACTCTTAATCTCACAAAACAAACTGAGGGTTGCTGGGGGGAGGGGGGTTGGGAGAAGAGGGTGGGGTTATGGACATTGGGGAGGGTATGTGCTATGGTGAGTGCTGTGAAGTGTGTAAACCTGGTGATTCACAGACCTGGGGGATACCCCTGGGGATAAAAATATACTATATGTTTATAAAAAATTAAAAATTAAAATTTTTTTTTAAAAAATTTTTTAAAAAACTAAGTTGGTATTAATCTGACTACATGGTTTTAAATTAAGGTGTTAATTGTAATTTAGTAGTGGACAACCACTACTAAAATAACTCAAAGCACACAGTGAAAAAAACAATAACAGAATTAAAATATCATGCTAGGAAATATCTACTTAATTTTTTTAAAAAAATTTTTAAAAAAAACTAAGTTGGTATTAATCTAACTACATGGTTTTAAATTAAGGTGTTAATTGTAATTTAGTAGTGGACAACCACTACTAAAATAACTCAAAGCACATAGTGAAAAAAACAATAACAGAATTAAAATGTCACGCTAGGAAATGTCTACTTAACACAACAGAATATACAGAAAACAAACAGCAAAATGGCAGACATAAATCCTACCTTACTGGTAATTACATTAAATGTAATGAACTACCCACAATAATCAAAAAACAGAAATTGGCAGGGTGAATTTTTTTTAAGTGATCTGATTATATGCTGTCTACAAAAGACTCATTTTAGATGAATAAGAAATAGAATACAAATAAGTAAAAAATAATGGAAAAAGATATACCATGCAAAGAGTAACCAAAAGACCTAACTATGTATTTTAGACAAAACAGACTTTAAGACAAAAATTGTTACAATAGAGAAAGGACATTTTATAAAGATAAAAAGATCAATCTGTCAGGAAGACAAAATAGTTGTAAACATATATACCTAACAACAAAGCCCCAAAATCCACAAAGCAATAAGGGAAGAACTAAAAAAAGAAATATAAAATTAAACAATAATAGCTGGAAAATATAATATTCTACTTTCAATAATGAATAGAAGAACCAATAGAATATCAGCAAGGAAACTGAAGATTTGAACAATACTATAAACAATACTATCACAAAATTATAAACTAGAATATACATCTATAGAAGACACCACCTAGTAACAACAGAATACACATTCTTCTCAAGTGTACACAAAACCCCAAGAATAGTCCATGTTTTAGGTCATTAACACAAGTCTGAAAAATGGAAATAGACTGAAATCATACAAAGTACATTCTCTGATAATAATGGAATAAAATTCAAAACCAATAATAGAAAGAAACTTGGGAAATTTACAAATATGTAGAAATTAAACAACATACTCCTAAATTACCAATGGGTCAAAGAAGAAGTTACAAAAGAAATTTGAAAGTATTTTTTGGGACGCCTGGGTGGCTCAGTTGGTTAAGCAGCGGCCTTCGGCTCAGGTCATGATCCCAGCATCCTGGGATCGGGCTCCTTGCTCGGCAGGGAGCCTGCTTCTCCCTCTGCCTGCTATTCTGTCTGCCTGTGCTCACTCTCTCTCCGACAAATAAATAAATAAAATCTTAAAAAAAAAAAAAGAAAATATTTTTAATACTAGAAACCAAATACAATATTCCAAAATGTATGAATATGGCTAAGGTGATGCTTAGAAGAAAATTTACAGCTATAAAGATCTATATGTAAAAAAGAAAAATGATCTCAAATTACTAATCTAATCTTTCACTTTAAGAAACTATTTTGTTTGGGGGCACCTGGGTAACTCAGATGGTTAAGCACCTGCCTTCAGCTCAGGTCTTGATCCTAGTGCCCTGGGATCGAACTCCATATTGGGTGCTCTGCTCAGGCGGGAGTATGCTTCTCCCTCTCCATCTGCCCACTCTCCCCACACACACCAGTTCGTGCTCTCTCTTGTGTGCTCTCTATCTCTCTCAAATAAATAAAATCTCTTTAAAAAGTCCTTTTTTTTCCTCTGGTTTTAGGAAAAGAAAAGAAAATTAAATTTTAAGTAAACAAGAGATAGGAAATAATAAAGACTGGAGTGGAAATAGATGGAATAAAGAATGGAAAAACAACAGAGTAAAGCAACAAAATCAAAAGTTGTTTCTGTGAAAAGATTTTTTAAATTAACATATAATGTATTATTTGCTTCAGGGGTACAGGTCTGTGAACCATCAGTCTTACACAATTCACAGCACTCACCATAGCACATACCCTCCCCAATGTCCATAACCCAGCCACCCTATCTCCCCATCCCACCCCCCAGCAACCCTCACATTTTTTCCTGAGATTATGAGTCTCTTATGGGGCGCCTGGGTGGCTCAGTGGGTTAAGCCGCTGCCTTGGCTCAGGTCATGATCTCAGGGTCCTGGGATCGAGTCCCGCATTGGGCTCTCTGCTCGGCAGGGAGTCTGCTTCCTCCTCTCCCTCTCTCTGCCTGCCTCTCTGCCTACTTGTGATCTCTCTCTGTCAAATAAATAAATAAAATCTTTAAAAAAAAAAAAAAAAGAGTCTCTTATGGCTTGTCTCCCTCCTCAGTCCCATCTTGTTTCATTTTTTTCCTCCCTGCCCCCCACGACTCCCAACCCTATCTCTCAAATTCCTCCTATCAGAGAGATCATATGATAATTGTCATTCTCTGATTGACTTATTTCGCTCAGCATAATACCCTCTAGTTCCATCCACTTAATTGCAATGGCAAAATTTCAGTATTTTTGATGGCTGCATAGTATTTAGATAGATAGATAGATAGATAGATAGATAGATATCTCACATCTTCTTTATCCATTCATCTGCTGATGGACATCTAGGTTCTTTCTATCATTTGGCTATTGTGAACATGGCTGCTATAAACATCCGGGTGCACGTGCCCCTTCAGACAACTACATTTGTATATTTAGGGTAAATATCCACTGGGTCAAAGGGTAGCTCTATTTCCAACATTTTGAGGAAGCTCCACACTCTTTCCCAGAGCGGCTGCACCAGCTTGCATTCCCACCAACAGTGTAGTAGGAGGGTTCCCCTTTCTCCACAACCTCGCCAACATCTGTCATTTCCTGACCTGTTAATTTTAGCCATTCTGACTCTGTATCTCACTGTAGTTTTGATTTTTATTTCCCTAATGCCGAGTGATGTTGAGAACTTTTTCATTTGTCTGTTAGCCATTTGGATGTCTTCTTTGCAGACATGTCTGTTCATATCTTCTGCCCATTTCTTGATTGGATTATGTGTTCTTTGGGTGTTGAGTTTGACTAAGTTCTTTATAGATTTTGGATACTAGCCCTTTAGATGATATGTCATTTGCAAATATTTTCTCCCATTCTGCTGGCTATCTTTTGTTTTGTTGACTGTTTCCTTTGCTGTGCAAAATCTTTTGATCTTGATGAAGTCCCAATAGTTCATTTTTGCCCTTGCTTCCCTTGCCTTTGCTGATATTTTTAAGAAGAGGTTGCTGCAGTTGAGGTTGAAAAGGTTGCTGCCTGTTCTCCTCAAGGATTTTGATGGATTCCTGTCTCACATTTACGTCTTTCATCCATTTTGAGTCTATTTTTGTGTGTGGTGTAAGGAAATGGTCCAGTTTTGTTCTTCTGCAAAGTGACTGTCCAATTTTCCCAACACCATTTGTTGAAGAGACTGTCTTTTTCCATCGGACATTCTTTCCTGCTTTGTCAAACATTAGTTGACCACAGAGTTGAGGGTCCATTTCTGGACTCTCTATTCTGTTCCATTGATCTATGTGTCTGTTTTTGTGCCAGTACCACACTGTCTTGATGAATACAGCTTTGTAATAGAGCTTGAAGTCTGGAATTGCGATGCCACCAACTTTGGCTTTCTTTTTGAACATTCCTCTAGCTATTAACGTTCTTTTCTGGTTCCATATAAATTTTAGGATTATTTGTTCCTTTTTTTTAAGATTTTATTTATTTGTCAGAGAGTGAGAGAGACACAAATAGGCAGAGAGAGAGGGGGAAGCAGGCTCCCCGCTGGGCAGAGAGCCCAATGAGGGGCTTGATTCTAGGACCCTGAGATCACAACCTGAGCTGAAGGCAGAGGCTTAACCCACTGAGCTACCCAGGCACCCCATTTGTTCCATTTTAAAAGATTTTTTTTTTAATTGGAAAAACTTTAGATACACTGACAAAGCCAAAAAAAAAAAATTCAAATTGCTAAAGCCAGGAATAAAAGTAAATTACATCACTGTCAACTTCAAAGAAATAAAAATGAATATAAGGGAATAGTATGAACAAATGTATGCCAAGAAATTAGACAACCTAGATGCAATGGACAAATTCCTAGCAAGACCCAAACTACCAAAATTGATTTTAAAAAAAATAAAAGGAAGAAAGAGAAAAGAAAAGAAAAATCTTAATAGACCTACAACAAATAAAGAGATTATAAGAGCATGGTAGTCACAATAATGGCACCCCAACAATGTCCATGTCCTAATCCCCTAAACCTGTGAATATGTTAGGTTACATGGCAAAAGAGATTTAAGGTTGCATAGAGAATTAGGGTTTCTAATAAAATGACCTTAAAATAGGGAGATTATCCTGGATTATCTGGGTTGACCCAATTTAATCAAGAGGCCTTAAAGTGGAAAACAGAAGTAGAAGGTTGTCAGAGAATGCCACGTGAGGAGGATTGAAACCCCTGTTGCCGGCTTCCAAGATAAAGGAGGAGGCCAAACACCAAGGAGTACAGGCAGCCTCTAGAAGCCAGAGAATGCCAGCAGTAGTATTCTCCCATTAACCCAATCAGCCCTGCTGGCACTTTGACTTTAGCCCAGTAAGATCTGTGTCAGACTTCTAACAAATTTGCAAGGTAATAGATTTGTGTTGCTTTATACCACTCAGTGTGTAGTAAGTTTTTACAGCAGTGATGGAAAGCTAACAGAGGTTATAGCGATGAGAGTGGGGTTCTGATGCAACAAATACATAAACGTGTGGCAGTAACTTTTGAAATGGACAGTTGGCAGAGGCTGGAAAGTTTCTGAGATGCAGGATAGGAAAAGCAGAAATATGGGTACTAAAAACTCTGCTGGTGAAGCCTTGGAAAGAAGTGAGGAAGTGTGGTAAGGAAAACATGTATCACCTCACACAGTACCTAAATCATGTCGACAGACTGTTGGAAGAATGACAGGAGAAAGAGTTAAGCAAAAAAGGAACCAGGACTTGATGGTTTGGGGGAATTTTCAGCTTTATCAGATTGCCAAAGATGCTAAAATTTAAGGGATGTACCTTCAGGAAAGAAAAAGCTGAGTCTGTGGCTGCATAAACTTTTGCTAATACCTCAGATCAATCAAAAGGTCAGAATATTCAGTCACATATCACACAAAAGGCCCTTTAAAAAGATTAAGTTTGTGTCGCATAAATCCCTTCAGCTGTCTCAGTAGAGGCCAAAACTAAAGATGGGATTATCTAAGAAATATCTTGGAGGATCCTCACCAATATGGAGCGAATCCCATAACATAACAGGAGACCCACAAGGTTCTTGAGAATTTTAAATACTAGCAGAAGCAAGACTAGCTTGGACCCAAAGGACAGAGAGACTACAAAATGAAAGAAGGCTGTTAAGACACCCAAAATTTTACAAGCAGGAGTCAACCCAGCTGCAAGACATGTTACCTTTGACAAAAAAGAAAGGATAATTCTGAGGGCAGAATTGAGTGCCCAGAGGGGAGAGTCAAGATTTACAGAGAATTATTCCCACAACTTGAAACCTAATAGAGTTTTCCAGCCAGAAAAATTGCTTGGGACCAGTGCCTCCTTTTTTTGTTCCATTTTTATACAGGAATGTCTGTAACTGTTAGGCTATGTTTGTCCCACCACTATATTTATGTGCAGATAATCTGCTTCATCCACAGATGAAGACAAAATTTGCCCTGAAATGGATTATTACAAGAATCTCACCATACCTAATTTGTATGATTTAAACTGATATTTGAACCTTTGAGCTAAAAATATTTAGAATAGGGACGCCTGGGTGGCTCAGTTGGTTAAGCAGCTGCCCTCGGCTCAGGTCATGATCCCAGCGTCCTGGGATGGAGTCCCACATCGGGCTCCTTGCTCGGCAGGGAGCCTGCTTCTCCCTCTGCCTCTGCCTGCCATTCTGTCTGCCTGTGCTCGCTCACTCTCCCTCTCTCTGACAAATAAATAAATAAAATCTTTTAAATAAATAAATAAATAAATAAAAATAAAAAATATTTAGAATAGATTGTGAAGTTTGAGTTGATGCTATAACAGGTTGAGAATTTAAGATGTATGTCCCCACAAAAACTTGTACATAAATGTTCATAACATTATTGATGACAACCAAAAAGTAGAAACAATCCAAATGTCTACCAGCTGATGAATGGACAAATAAAACATGGTATATTCACATGATGGAATATTATTTGATCATAAAAAGAAATGAAGTTTTGATACATGCTACAACACAAAAGAACTTTGAAAATGTGCTAGGTCAAAGAAGTCAGACACAAAGGCCACATGTTGTATGATTCCATTTTTTAAATATATTTTTTTAATTTATTTATTTGTCAGAGAGCACAAGCAGGGGGAGCAGCAGGCAGAGGGAGAAACAAGCTCCCTGCTGAGCAAGGAGCCCAATGTGGGACTCAATCCTAGGACTCTGAAATCATGACCTGAGCTGAAGGCAGACACTGAACCAACTGGGTGGACCAGGCATCCCTTTATGATTCCATTTTTAATGAAATGTCCAGAATATGCAAATCCATAGAAACAGAAAATAGATTAGAGATTGCCATTGATTTGGGAGACAGAAATGACCATTATGGCTATGCAGTTTCTTTTCTGCGGTTCCTTCCTGGAATTAGTGGTAATAGATGTATAATTCTGTGAATATTCTAAAAAACACTGAATTGTACACTTAAAAAAGAGTGAACTTAACGGTATATGAATTATATCTCAATAAAGCAGTTAATTTTTAAAAGTCATTTCTTAGTAATATCTACTTAGATGATAATCATGAAAATTTTTCTTTTGAGAATAAAAATTTCATTATATCTTCCCAACTCTAACATCCTAGCCTTCATGGAGGAAGGCTAAAAATATTAGGTTCCACTTTGTTTCTTTTAATGCTTAAAACCCAGCTTTTCATTTATCTGTATTTAAAGCCATAAATGTTGAATTTATCATTTTCACTCATTCAAGAAACATTTGTTGAGTGATGGGGCCACATCTAAAGATGAAGTAGTAGTCTTTGTCTTCAAGGAGGTTCATAAAGGACTCAAAGAAATAAAAATAAAATGTGTTGAAGTAAATGTGCCACTTTCTCATCCTCCCACTTACCTTCAAGTATGTGTATATACTCTACCTTCTCTCAGGTTACTTCAAATTCTTATAACCATTCCTTATATCCAATGCCGTGCTTTACAAGGGTATTTCCCCCACAATTATATTCTCTCCTGCATTTTCAATTTTTCCTTCTCTACTAGATTATTCCCATTAGCATACAAACATGCACACATTACTCTGAGATCATTTTTTTAAGTTTCTTTTGACCTGACTTCTCTCCTTCTGATACTACTGTTTTTCTTTCCTTCTTCTTACAGCAAAACTCCTTGAAATGATACTCAGTTACTACCAGTTCCTCCTCTCCCATTTTCTCTTGAATTTGTCACTTGGGTTTTTCATCCCAACTATGGCACTGACACTCATTTTTTCAAAGTCACCAGTGACCCAAACACCAGCCACTCCAGGTCTGAACCTTACTTTCTATATCCTCCAAATTTCTTTTGCTCATATCTTTTCTCCACACTATATCCTTATGGTCACTCAAGGCAAGAGGTCTTTAACTCCTCTTTTCCTTCACCTCCTACATCTGGTCTCTCAACAAACTCTATCAGCATTACTTTCAAAATACATCAAGAATTTGAACACTGCTCACCATCTTGACCAATCTTCACCAAAGAGCACCTCTCTTCTAGTTTACTTCAATGACCTCCTAACCAGTTTCTCTCCTTCAGTCCTTTTCAGAAGAATCTACTCTAAACCCAGTCAGATCATATTATTTCTGTACTCAAATCCTGCAAAGATGACCTAACTCACTCAAAGTTGTTACTATGACATGAAAGACCCTACGTGATTGGGCTCAACATTGCCTCACTTATCTCATCTTCTGACACTCTCACCTGCTCCTTACTCCAGCCACGCTGGCCTTCCTGCAGTTCCTCAAACACATCAGGAACACGTCTACAGCATGACCTCTGTGTGTGCTGGACCCTTGGTCCAGGATGCTCTTCCCCTAAGTAACTTCCTTACTGTGTTCAGATCTTCATTCAAAATTTAGATATTCAGCGAGGCTTTCCTTGGCCACCCCATTATACTCCAATATCCCCTAACAATTTATATCTTTTCCTCTAATATACTTTTTTCCTACAGCTATCACTATATTTCATTCACGGAACTTTTTTATCATCTGTCTCCCTCACTTGAATGTAAGTTCCATGAAAGCAGAGATTCTACTTTGTTTATAGTGTACCCCAACACATGGATAAGAATCAGGCTATATGCAAGACACATGGCGCTAAGAAATGAATTCTTAAATGCATAATAAATTAAGGTATCCAGATGATGTTATTAAAACAAAGAAGAGGGGTGCCTGGGTGACTCAGTCAGTTAAACGTCTGCCTTCCCAGGGTCCTGGGATTAAGCTCCATGGCCTTTCTGCTCAGCAAGGAGCTTGCTTCTCTTTCTCCCTCTGCTGTTCCCCGATTGTTTTCTCCCTCTCTCTCTCTCTCTCTCTCTCTCTGTGTCAAATAAATAAATAAAATATTTTTAAAAAATAAAAAACAAAGGAGAGAATGGAGTTCACATAAAGAAGAAAATGAGCACTTGTTCTTAGATAAAATTATAATTTGTCTCTCATTGTGATGAATTCTGCACCAATCTAATTCTTCATCTTTTTTCTTTTAAGATTTTATTTATTTATTTGACAGAGAGAGATCACAAGTAGTCAGAGAGGCAGGCGCAGGCTCCCCGCTGAGCAGACAGCCTGATGTGGGGCTCGACCCCAAGACCCTGGGATCATGACCTGAGCCAAAGGCAGAGGCTTAACCCACTGAGTCACCCAGGCGCCCCTAATTCTTCATCTTTTAAGCACCAATTCATGTTTCACCTTTTCAATGAATTCTTCTCTGATGGTCCTACTATTCTAGCATTCTCTTCCTTGCCCATCTCCTAAACCCTTACAATCAACATTAATCAGTTACCACTTAAAAGCCTTATATGGAACATTAGCTATACGTGTGTTTTTGTGGCTAAACTTGCAACTATTTTTCCAACCCTTTGTCATCTCTTTGAGAACATGACCCTCATCTTATACTTCTCTGTATATCCCAACACCCACCACTAAGAATTAATGTAGTTTTATGTGTGGTTGGTTTGTTTTAACTGGGTATGGGAGAGACCAGAACATTAAGATGTGTTTGTTTTTTTTTTAAGATTTTTATTTATTTATTTGACAGACAGAGATCACAAGTAGGCAGAGAGGCAGGCAGAGAGAGGAGGAAGCAGGCTCCCTGCTGAACAGAGAGCTCAATGCGGGACTCAATTCCAAGACCCTGAGATCATGACCCGAGCCGAAGGCAGAGGCTTTAACCCACTGAGCCACCCAAGCACCCCCATTAAGCTGTTTTAAAATGTCAAGATTCAGCAATGCTCAGAGCCCTGGGCACACCTAGAAGTCTCCCAGAAGAAATATATCTGAATAATAGGGGAAGATGACAATGACGAGATTAGGGATGCACTTCTTCTCTTTCTTCCCCACCCCCACCACTTTTTTTTAATTGTGGAAGCACATATATAACAAAATTAACCATTTTAACTATTTTTAAGTGTACGGTCAGTGGCATTCAGTGTATCCACATTGTGATGCATAATCACCTTTTTTATATAAGCCTTCGTAAATACCTCAGAGGTAGGTAAAAGATTTTCATATTCTGCCTTATAGAGCAGAATTGCATCAATACCAGCCCCCCAAATTTCTGGGGGCCAAAGTTGCCTTTCATCTTTTTTTCAAGTTACCCCATCATTACCAAAAAGATCAGTGTAAATATCATTAAAAATTAGACAGAAGTAAGAAAACACAGATAAACATCAAAAAGTACTCAGAGCAAATTTGGCAAATGACTTTTAAAGCTATTCCAAATAAAATTTAAAAAAAAAATGTTCCAAATAACCCTAAAGATAACTTTCAGTAATTGTATATCATTATCGAGAAAGTTTCAGAGCAATGAAGCTTGTTTACCCAAAGTCTTACCCAAAGTCTACTTTGCAACTCTGTATGTTACAGGTACTTCACAACAAATCATTCTGCACAATAGAATGCCTTCGGCTCAGGTCATGATCTCAGGGTCCTGGATGGAGCCCCACGTTGGTTCTCTCTGCTCAGCAGGGACCCTCCCCCCGCCGCCACCTGCTTATGATCTCTGTCAAATAAATAAATAAAAGATTTTTTTAAAAAATAAAGTAACAGAACATGATTTTGGAGGCACCAGGGTGGCTCAGTCAGTTAAGCGGCTGCGTTCAGCCGAAGTCATGACCCCAGGGTCCTAGGATTGAGCTTCATCCAGCCATCCTGCTCAGCAGGGAGTCTGCTTCTCTCTCTACCCCTCCCCACCTTCAGGTATGCACTCACTCATTCGCGCGCTCTCTCAAATAAATAAAGTCTTTTACAAAAAAACAATTTAAAAAATAACATGATTTTGTATTAGTAGTCATGGTATTAAATTCTCTCCAGCTTGAATTTTTTTTATAAATGTGAAGCCTATCTATATATTGTGATTTCAATGGCTATTGCCCTTGTGATGACTTTGGGATCAGCCCCAAACATGCAAGCAAAAACCTTGTCTTATTTACAAATCTATCCACCTGTAGAAGCAAATAGACGCAACCATAAGAACAGCACACTTTAAAATGTTATCACTGCAGTGGAGTACTGCAGATGTTTAAAATATGAAAAATCGGTGGTAAACTTCATTTAAATTACTCCCATAGTTAAGGATAACTCCCAAAGTACATTCCCGAGTTACTTTCAAATTCCCTGCATATTTACAACAATGAGCAGACCTGGCTCTACCCAGCTCCTGAGAGGTCTCAAACTCTCTCCCTGGAGTCCCATTGGCTCCCCTCACAGAGGCTGACATCTCCTCCCAAGGGGGAGGCAAGACAACTCAAACTCCTGAATGCACGCACTTTGCCTCAGCGACCTTTCTCTTCCCAAGGTTGCAATGACCTATGCAACACTCCTTTTCCTCCCCTTTCTTTTCCTAGCCTCCACCCCGCCTCTTTTGTAATTATTTTCCCCAGAAACCTCTTTAAGCTCTTAGCGGCTTAGCTGAGACCTAAGTTCTGCTAGGTTGTTCCAGGTGCCAATTAATTTCGCAGCTGGAAGTGCACAACTGAGGTTTGTGTCAAGTTGATGTGCTGAGGTATTGTAAATAAAGAAGAAACAGAACTCTACCAACCATCAGAAGTTAAATCTTTATTTTAAAACCGACAAGGAATTTAGTATTAAATTCATTACTGGAATAAGAAATAGTCAACATGGCAATTGCAGACAGAAACTGCAAGCACTTTATGTGAGGTATACTCTTCTGGACTCTAGTTAGACAGCTTCTTTAAAGCTGTCTTTCATACCCAAACACTGTCCTATCCGTCAGTTACAGTCACTTGCTGGCTCAGTCACAAAAGCTCCCTGTCAACTCTGGACAGGATTTTGACAGCTTCCAGAGCATCAGTTCTGTCACTAACACTTATTTCTCTTCAACCTACATAAGATCATATTAATTGAACCAGGCTAGAGACATTCTCTTTCTGTTAAGATCAACCTTGAGGCCAGACCTGTCCTCACTGTGAGTTTTCCCGCAGGGTCCTTTTCAAGGCTCTCCCTCTCGCTCCCTCTAAGTTGCCTCAGTCAGTGACTCAGTTTGTGGGAGTCACGCTCAAGAACACAAAAATGTTTTCCTCAGTTGACACTCCATTGACTTTGAAGGTGAATTCCTTTAGAGGTGTGCTTCTGCTAAAAATTATAACTGGCACATTCAGGTCAATTATCCCTCCCCCCAATCCATCCTGACATATCTCCCTCTCAGGCAGTAAGAACTGCCACCTCTCTCAGAATACCCACTTCTCAGAAAATATCTCAGCCAGGGGACTGTCTGGGCTGCTCAAGTGAGGGAGCATTCCAAGCTATCTCCTCAAGGAAGCTGCCACATACTTTGCTTTTCTTTCACACATTTCTCACATACGTCATAAAAACTCATACAACACACAAGGTATATGGTTCTTTTCCTGTGGTATTCCACAGGATACCACATGACTTCTCATTGATTTATGCAGAAATGACATGAATGTGTTAGTATATGCTGTCTACTTTCACTAACATGACTACAAGAGGAAAAAAGAGAATAAAACACAGGTGCTCAATATATTAATTGCTTTCCTATGTTCTTTCCCACTACTTCCTCTTCTTTCTCCTGGAGTCCAACCAAATCACATTCTCACCAGGCTGGTGTATTAGTCATATTGTAGCAAGCTGTTTATCATAGAGACTCCCAAATACAACAATATAGAAGACACTTCTCTCTCTCCCATAACAACTTAAGAGATAGACAATTCTGGGGGTTGATAGCTCTGCTCCATGAAATCATTCAGGTACACACAACCCTTCTCTATTTTTGTTCCTCTATATCCAAGAGTGTTGCCCTCATCTGCATTTTTAGAGATGACTAACCATACCACAGTCTGCAAGAAGGAGAAAGTAGACTAGTACATGTGACTTCTGCTTCTATTGCTTCTATCCCATTGGCCAGAAGTTGGGGAATGTAGTCCCTAGTTGGACAGCCATGCACCCATTGAAATTTGGGAATTCTTTAACTGAAGGAAGAACTGAAGGAGAGAATGGATATGGGGTGTGAGTCAATTAGCATTATAGTCTGTGCCAGTTCAGATTTAGGCTTAGAGAATGCCAGGTTTGCCCAGTCTGGGCACAAGGACTATAACATTTCTCCTACCAGATCCTTGAGAAGCCTCTGCTACCGGTACAGTGCTAACACTGTCAGCTGGTATCTTTATTTATTTATGTATTTATTTGAGAGAAAGCAAGAGAGAGCAAGCACTAATCAGGTGGGGGAATGGCAGGGAAGAGGGAGAGGGAGTTGCAGACTCCCTGCTGAGCAGGAACTCGACGTGGGCTCCATGCCAGGACCCTGGAATCATTTTCTGAGGGAAAGGCAAACACTTAACTGACTGAGCCACCCAGGCACCCCTGGAATCTTTTTACATCTCAAGCCTTGTGCTAAATAATTTACATATACTAACTCATTTAACCCTCACACAAAACATATGAAGTGGATATTATGGTTCCCATTTGAGAGATAAGAACTTAATTTAGAGGAGTAAAGCAACTTTCCCAAGCTCAGACAGCTTAAGTGCCAAAGTCAGGAGGACAGGGTAGAGTGAGGTGGTCACATGAGTTATAGGTAAATTTGAGGTAAACTAGACCATTATGCAAAGCTCTGAGCTAACAGAGACTGAAAGCTAGTTTTCCAGAAGGAACTCCAGTGGAGACAGGGAACCAGACGGAGGGCAGAAGGCTGTTCAGACTAGCTGATGCACGTTGCCAGAGTTAAGTAGATGAGCCATGACCTGTTCTCACCAAGGGACTAAGCCGAAGAGTTGGAACCTACCAAATGCTGGGTGTAGAAGTAATTCGCCATTTTCTGTCCACCCCTCCTCACCGGAAGAGGGTCTCCCTGCATAGTGCCATAATCAGTGACCACGTTTTAGGGCTTGGAAGGGACTCTGTCCATATTGAGTCATTGGCCACATAGGTTGGATATCACCCTTTATTCAGAATCTGTCTAGGCTTTGGGAATATAGAGATATTCAGGCACAAAATCATCCCTTCTCTGCAAGGTCTAGCAGGGAAAACAGACATTCCATACCGTGCTCCTAATAATGTATAACAATTGTAGTAGGGAAAGTAGTGGCTGGTGAGAGGCATCGCCTGCCTGACGTAAAGAGGGAGGGACCAGGGGCACCTGGGTGGCTCAGTGGGTTAAAGCCTCTGCCTTCAACTCAGGTCATGGTTCCGGGCCCTTGGGATCGAGCCCCACACACGGCTCTTTGCTGTGCAGGAAGACTGTTTCCTCCTCTCTCTCTTTCTCTCTGTCTGCCTCTCTGCCTACTTGTGATCTCCTCTGTCTGTCAAATAAATAAATAAAATCTTTAAAAAAAAAAATCCTTCTTTTAAAAAAAAAAAAAAGGAGGAAGGGACCTTTTGCATCCAGGAGGCAGGAGCCCAATCCTAACCCAGAGGGAGGGGCCCATTCTCCCTCCAGAAGGACTCGTACTTGTGACCATAGTACACAACGAGTCTTGCTGCTTTGAGCCGCTCTCACATGTTAAAGAATCAGCTTCTTGTGGGGCACCTAGGTAGTGCAGTTGGTTGGGTGGCTGACTCTTGGTTTCAGCTCTGGTGGTGATCTCAGGGTCCTGAGATGGAGTCCCCGGCTCCACAGCGCAGAGTCTGCTTGAGCTTCTCTCTTCCTCTCCCCTGCACCCTTCACGCCCCTCCCCTGCCCTGGCGCTCAAGTGCTCCCGCTCTCTCGCTCAAATAAATAAATCCTTAAAAATAACAAGAACTGGGGGGCGCCTGGGTGGCTCAGTGGATTAGGCCGCTGCCTTCGGCTCAGCTCATGATCTCAGTGTCCTGGGATCGAGCCCCGCATCGGCCTCTTTGCTCAGCGGGAGCCTGCTTCTCTCTCTCTCTCTCTGCCTGACTCTCCACCTACTTGTGATCTCTCTCTCTCTGTCAAATAAATAAATAAAATCTTTAAAAAAAATAAAATAAAATAAAAAAATAACAAGAACTGGCTTATCGTACCACTGACTTTCCTCTCAGATTCTCATTTCCAAATCCTGACTCTTTCATTTTAATTTGATCTTTATCAAGGACTATCTTCCCCCCCACGCCCACGATTGTTCCTGGTACAGTGGTTCCCCCTTATCTGTAGGGGATACATTCCAAGACCCCACAATGGGTGTCTGAAACAGGAACTCTTCCCAAACCCTACATATACCGTCTTTTTCCCATACATATATACCTATGATAAAGTTAACTTATAAATTAGGCACAGTAAGAGATTAACAACAAAACTAACGCAAATTTCCGCTTCCCTCTTCACAATTTCACGAAGATTTGTTCTTACCGTAAATCTTGGCAGCCGCGGCATACGGTTCTTTTTCTTTCCTTATCAAGTTGAAAACTTTCACCTTTTCACTTAACAGAAGCACTTGGAGGCTTCTCTCTGCCATATGCTAATTGCCACCATCACTGACTTGTGCTTTGGGACCATTATTAAGTAAAATAAAGGTTACCTAAACACAGGCCCTGCAGTCCCCGAGGCAGGAGATCTGAAAACCCAAGCGGGCGCAGCCTTCACAGTGCGCATGCGCCGGGAAAGGACGGCTGCAGGTCCGGGGCGGGACAGGAGCACACCCCGCAGATTCATAACGCTGCTCCCAGGGGCTCGAGAAGCTTAGAATTTATGAATTGTTTAATTCTGGAATTTTCCAGGTAATATTTTCAGACCATGGGTAACTGAAACCACGGGCAGCAACACCACGGAGAAGAGGGTATTACTCTACTGATGCTTTCTTTAATCCTTTCAACTCCACGCATCAGACTCCCCTGCCCCAAACTTTTTCCCTGAGGCAACCAGTGTACGACAGACTGTATCCTGTAAATGATCCGTTGCTACCAAATGTTAGTTACAATCACTACTGTTAGTGAAAATAAAATGCCAGAATACTCGTATCATCAGCCCAACCAGCACACCCCTCGAAACTTTACAGGCTGAAACACCTTTGGCAAATCTTCAGAGGATCAGAAGCCTATACCACCCTGAAAAAGAATAAAGTGACGGATAATGAACAGTCCTGATGTCATTATTCACACAAGCCAAGACTGGAGCTGCTAGGTAAAGAACAGGGAGGGCTCTTCGGTGGGTGTCCCTGCAGTATGGACCCTCACAATTGATTAGGTACATAATTAATTCAGCTCAGAGCAACCACAAAGGTAAAGTACCCATTGGCAAGAAATAAGAAAGACTAAAGAATTTAAGAAGTGGGGGGGGGGGGGGAGCATCTTCAGAAGGGTATGGTCTCCTTTTTTGAGGTACATTACATCCAAGATTGTGCTGCTGTATAAATCACAAATACTTCAGTCATTCCCCAAGTAGGTACTATGTGTGCTAGGTACTGAAAATGTCACAGTAACGGTAGACACTGTCCTTGCCATATGAATCAACAGACATATAAATAAAGCTGTGATTATAAACTGCTAGAAAGGTTATGGTGGAAAGTTCAAAGAGTTTGGTGAACATTTTGAGAAGTGACTAATATAGATTAAAGGGCCAGGGAGGGGCGCCTGGGTGGCTCAGTGGGTTAAAGCCTCTGCCTTCGGCTCAGGTCATGATCCCAGGGTCCTGGGATCGAGCCCCACATCAGGCTCTCTGCTTGCAAGGGAACCTGTTTCCCCCTCTCTTTCTGCCTACCTCTCTGCCTACTTGTGATCTCTGGCAAACAAATAAATAAAAATCTTAAAAAAAAAAAAAAAAGGCCAGGGAAAGGACTGCTGAAGAAGATATTTAAACCCCAAATGACTAGAAATAGGCCAGTAAAATGACAGGAGATGAGAATGCCAGTAGACACTGAATGCAGAGGAGGATGGGATTTGAGACCCAAAACCACAGAAGTGGAAGTCAGTGCTTCTCGGTAAGCAGGGACAGCGAGGTTACCTGCGTTCCACACTAGTCCAGCTACCCTGGCTATGGCATGTCAACAGGGTCATAAAATCTCTACCTCTCTCTCTTTTTTTCCTTTTTAAGATTTTTATTTATTTATTTGGCAGACAGAGATCACAAGTAGGCAGAGAGGCAGGCAGAGAGAGAGGAAGGGAAGCAGGCTCCCTGCTGAGCAGAGAGCCCGATGCGGTACTCCATCCCAGGACCCTGGGATCATGACCTGAGCCGAAGGCAGAGGCTTTAACCCACTGAGCCACCCAGGCACCCCAAATCTCTACCACTCAACCAAGGTCATTAGACTCTTGGTGTTCAGATGTTTTCTGTCTGCAGGGCCAAGATAGGACAGAAAAAGTTGCAAACCGAACTCTGACTGCTAAGGTTATCACTGTGTAATTCCTTGAGCTTTCCAGGTAGAATTAATCATTAGATATTCTGGGTTCACATACCTTAACCATAGTTCCCTGTCTCACTACTGTTGTATTATAATTCCATCTTTACAATTTTTCTCTCCTTCTAGATTGTGAGGTACACAGAAATCTTATATTTTTATTTATATTACTGGAATCTAACACACTGCCTGGAAAAGAGTAACTCTTCTGTAAATGTATATTAAATAAATACATGAAAAAAATAAGTCAATTAATCAGGCATTAGGATTCTGTTGTAACTTAAGGAACTATGGGTTTACATACATTAAGCATTTTTATGCAAAAGTGTCTAAAGATAATAATTAATGAGAAATAGCTTCTTTACTTTATTGGATGATACTCAAAATTGTAGTGAAAGAAAAAAAGAAGTGGAAAAATATGCTGACCCAGACATTAAGTATGCAACTATTTATTTTCTTATGAAAATGTCAATGCATTACGAGGGCTAGTTAAATGAAGATACACAGCCTTCTACATCACTGCCTGACTTCAAAAATAAATGCATCTATCCTCAAAAAACAAACAAAAAACAAAAAAGCACTGATTTTGTGTTCTAATTGAAAATGTGATGTTTTCAACTAAAAAAGGTTTATGTTCTAAACTAATGCTATATGAATGCAATTATTCTCAAAATGCCCTATTTGGAATCATTACATCTTGCACAACAATGCCAACCACCTAAAGCTCAGTCAGTTAAGCATCTGAGAATCTTTTACTACTGACAATGGCTAGGTATCAAGTGTAATAGGACCAGACGCAGCAAACAAATTAAAATGTGTGTCTTTGTCAAATGACACTGTTTCGAGGAGTGTAAGTGACATGGCAATTAATGTCTGTGAACAGCTGGTTTTAAAGATTAAAGAAAGTGATTATTTTGCCCTGCCAGTGGACAGATCCACCCAAATGTGCTGAGATGTTGGCATTTTTAAGATACATTTCCATGAAATACGGTGGATAAGTTCATGCTGTTTAGAAAAATTTAATCCAGCCTTACAATAGGAGAAGACCATTTTGAAGTATTTCAAGAGGCAACCCAGAATGCAATATATGAATCAGGAATTTTATATTGCTGTTTATTTGGTGAGGCCAAATTATAGAGTTATCAAAGCAGGAAATTATTTGATTACAAAGAATGATTCAGATTCTTCCTGGATATGCTTCTTCCTGGATAAACTGCTTCCTTTATTCCCATAATACTGGTCTTCTAAAAGACGAACCATAAGTGACTCTTAATCTCACAAAACAAACTGAGGGTTGCTGGGCGGAGGGGTGTTGGGAGAAGGGGGGTGGGGTTATGGACATTGGGGAGGGTATGTGCTTTGGTGAGTGCTGTGAAGTGTGTAAACCTGGCGATTCACAGACCTGTACCCCTGGGGATAAAAATATATTATATGTTTATAAAAAATAAAAAATTTTAAAAAAAATACTGGTCTTCTAAAAATAAAGATGAGGGATGCCTGGGTGGCTCAGTTGGTTAAGCAGCTGCCTTTGGCTCAGATCATGATCCCGGCATCCTGGGATGGAGTCCCACATCGGGCTTCTTGCTTGGCAAGGAGCTGCTTCTCCCTCTGACCCTGTCTGCCTGTGCGCTTGCGCTCTCTCTCTCTCTCTCTCTCTCTGACAAATAAATAAATAAAATATTTTTTAAAAAATAAAAAATAAATAAAAAGAAAGGTGAAGGGAAAACATGTTTCCATTTTTTGGAGGACTATTATGAGTTTTAACAGGAATGTTCCTCAAAATAGCTATATGATCAGGAAGTCCCAAGGCCATGAGAACAAAATATTTACGAAGACCAAGTATCAATTTTTCTTTAAGCCAAAATGTCTCCACTGGCTGATTGGCATGGGGAGCTCTAACTACCAAACTCATCACTATAGAGTCTTTTTGTCCCTAAGGGATGTGTCCCGTGACCTTCCAAATCTTAAGAACATTCAGGAACAGTAACACAGAACTGGCAATGGACAGTGTTTTAAGGGATATTTTCACAAAGTAACAACACTCAAAACTCCAAGAGATTTACTCTTTGGTTGAGGTCAATTCATTCACATAGGATATATTTATTGAAAGCTCTTTCTTTCAGAGCTCAGATAGTCACCTCCAAATTAGTTCCACAATGTTCTTGACTCCCATTCACACTTCAGCAAATCTACAGGTTGAGGAGTTACTTGCACATAGTTGACTTTCTGACTCTTGATCTCAGCTCAGGTCTTGATCTCGGGGTAGTGTATTCAGGCCCCCACATTGGGCTCTGGCCTTGCGTTTTTTTAGGTGAAAAAAAAAAGTTAAATTGGCCAGTGCAAACATTAGAGTTTATTAATTACACACTTTTTAAAAAAGATTTTATGTATTTATTTGACAGAGAGAGAGATCACAAGCAGGCAGAGAGAGAGGGAGAAGCAGGTTCCCTGCAGAGCAGGGAGCCCAACACGGGGCTCAATCCCAGGACCCTGAGATCATGACCTGAGCCTAAGGCAGAAGCTTAAACCACTGAGCCACCCAGGTGCCCCAATTACATACATTTATATAAAAATTCTTTAAAGAGGGACGCTTGAGTGGCTCAGTCAGTTAAGCATCTGCCTTCAGCTCCGGTCATGATCCCAACATCTTGGGATCATGTCCCTGCCTGGGCTCTTGCTCAGTGGGAGTCTGCTTCTCCCTCTGCCTGCCCCTCCCCCAGCCTGTGCTAACACAAGTGCGCTCTCTCTCTGACAACTAAATAAATAAAATATTTTTTAAAAAATTTTAAAGAGATGATGAACTTGCCTGAATTATTCCTTGTTTGGGAAAATACGAGAAATACATTGCCCTGGTGTCAACCAAGACCAAATCTCAGACAGCACATTTTACCTTAATTCCCTCTCTTACCAGGACAGCTGCTTTTTTATTTTTCTTTTTTTAAGATTTGTTATTACTTATTTGAGAGAGAGAGAGAGATTACGAGCAAGGGGAAGAGGCAGCAGGAGAGGGGAAGCAGACTCCATGCTGAGCAGGGAGCCCCACAAGGGGCTCGAGTCCAGGACCTTAGAATCAAGACCTGGGCTAAGGGCAGACACTTAACCAACTGAGCCACTATAGGTACCCTATTTTTTTTTTTTTAAACCAAATAACCTTTGAGGCACCTGCGTGACTCCGTCAGCTGAGCATCAGGCTCTCAGTTTCGGCTTAGGTCATGATGTCATGGTCATGAGATGGAGCCCCAAGTCAGGCTCCATGCTCAGTGTGGAGTCTGCTTCCAATTCTCTCTCCCTCTGCACCTCCCCCACTTCTCTTCTTCAAACAAATAAATCAATAAACATTTTCAAAAACAAATAACGTTTGCTTCTCCTCTCTATAGAGACATGTTTATCCCAGTATCTCAGTAGCCCAATAATAAATCCAAAAGTTCTCTCTGCCACATCCCCTAGAAGACTTGGGCTCCTTATGGAAATAAGTTTTCTAGTATTTACACAGTTATCTCAGATTTTTAAAGGTACACTTGCCAATTGGGTTCCGCTCAAGCTACTTTGTTGCATAAGAAATATCTTTAAAATGCAAGTAAATAATAAGTGATATTAAGTATTATGACCTATGTTTTAAGAACTTATGTGAAATGGATTCATTAGGAATTAGGCCTTTGAGACAAAGTCGTGACCTTGATCATGAGGAAAGTGTTGTAATACCTTGAAAAAATCTAGGAACCAGCACCTCTTTATCATAAGGCTTGCCAGGAAAAGAGAGGCTGTGTCTGTGAGGTGGCATGAATAGGTAGAGGGAAGATGAGATGGTTCCTGCACCTTCGTTTCAAGCAAAGGAATTCAGATTTGATCAGTCAGGTATGTTCTTAAGTAGAAGAACAGCAGACTGATAATTACCTGGGGAGATACATCTGTTTAAATACTGGAAGAAAGAAAATCAGAGAGAAACTGAGCTACTGTGCGTCTCAATGATCTGAACACAAAGTGAAAAGAGACAGGATGAGGTCTAGCTGCAGAAGCAATGAAAAAGAACCCAATCCAAGAGGCACTGTAGATAGTGCATACATAGGACCAGTGACTGATCAGACAGGAACTTGAAGCGGAGGCTAGCAACAAAATAGCTCCAAAATGCTGAGCCAGGCACACACTGTGAAATTAGATATGAAAGGAGATTGAACCAGATAATCTCTAAGGTCCATTCCAACTCTTACTGTGATCATTCAAAAAAAAAAAAAAAATGATGAGGACCTTGCATTTTTTAGAAACGTGTCTAGGTCATCAAGCCTTCTTCATTCTGAGAGTACCTCCTGAGCACAAACTACATATGAGGCATGGTCCAAAGTCCCAAAAATACAGTGGGCCCGTATTCCAAAGCGGATACATGTAAAAAAGTCATGGAAGGGCTCAAACTGAGTTGATCAGATCCAATTTATGTTTTAAGAAGGTGACTTTGCTGTCCTACAGCCAGTGAGTCAGAGGGGATCAGAGGCTAAAGAGGAAAGATTCTCTCAAAGGCAGGAAGGTGAAAGTGTAAAGGGGTTAATGTTAAGACATCTGAAGAGAGGGTTTCAGACGGGACTGCATGTGGTGGTGCAGATAGTGATGGCATTATGGATACTGCTATGTTCCTGGTTTAAGTAATCAGAAGTGCATGATGTCTTTAACTGTGGAGTGGAAAGTTGGTGGAGGGAATAGAAGTTTAAGGGAAAAGCAAGGCTCTTCAGGAAAACTTTGTCATTAGGATGTTTTTGACTGAAAATGTAAGTAAGAAAAGGTAGGTCGAGTGTCAAGTATTTAAGCTGCACTACAGCATTCAAGTGTACAGAACTCACCAGTCCAGGATGGACACAAATATTTCCGGCTTTGATCTATTGGCTTTAATAGCATCCAAGTGCAAGTAGTTGGGGTTTTGGTGGGCAGGGAGAGAGCAAAGCTTGCAGATTGAAGCTGAGTAGATTCTTTGATATGCAAGCCAGGAAAAAGATTACAAAATATTTACCCATCATCAAGTAGCTTATTAGCACTGTTACACCACAAATCACTGACAGTGAAGAGTCTAGGCAGGGATATTCTCTACCATCTTAGTGCCACAGGCAAGACTCAAAGGCAAACAGAAATGTTTTGGGGAAAAAATTAAATGACTTCCCTGTAGTAAGTGAGGCTGAATGGCAAAGTCAACATCCTGTCCCGTGGCTCGTGTCATAGAAAACCTTTATTTACAATACTGGTCTCTGTTACTGCATTAATTGGTATCTAAAAGTCATGGTCTCTACCTTAATCCTTATTTAGAAACATCCAGTCACAAAATACACTGATGGCACCCAGAAGCAGCTAATCAATAGTGCAGGGATTCTTTCTGACACGGAAAATCAGAACTTGGCAGGTAAATGGACTTTCTGTCGAGGCTCTCAAATCAATAGGTCAATTGGTTCTGGCTTCAAGTACTCAATATATGTTTAGCCTAAAAATAATAGACTCTTTTGACCCAGTTCTATGAATCTCTATTAGTAAGTTGTAAGTTATTGGGAAAAGACTTAAAAATAATTGACAGGATAATTCAATAGTGAAAAGGCAGGGAATCACTTTCATATGGGATCTTAAGGACATGTCTGGTTCATTTTTTTTTTCTCTAAGTTTTATGGATTCCATCCATATAAGAGCTCTCCAATCTTTCCTCTCCTCTCTTCTTGCCCACTTTCATGATTGTACCCTCCAGTGCTATTTAATTAATGTCATCAACATATAGTAATTGAGCAGGCCCTATTCTGGGTACTTGGGAACCAAGCAAACAAAATTCCTTGTCCTTAAGGTGTTTACATTCTACTGAGGTAAACAAACAAATACAAAACATGATATATAAGTAAGTTATATAATTATATAGTAATGGTAGCAGGGGTTAAGTGCTACCAAAAAAACAAAAAGACAAGACTAAGTAAGGTAAGGAGGAATCAATATGGTAAGTAAGAGAGGATATATATTCAGGGAGTCCTCATGGAGAAGGTAAAGTCTGAGCAGAGATTCAGCTGGTAGAGGAGAAGATGCTGATGAAGTAAGATCTATGGGGAAAGGGTTCCAGGTGGAGGAAACAATCAGAATAAGAGCTCATGGCCAGAAACACAAGAAAGCCTCATTGTCTAAAATGGGTGAGTGAGTAGTTCATGTGAGCATGGGTTCTTTTTCCCTTTTCCTCAGTAGGACTCAAGTCAGAAATGTTAAGAGTTACCACAGACTTCTCTCCTCCTCCCACATCGTCATTGTATCCTGTAGCTTTTCCCTCATCAATATCCTTCTGATGTCTCTTTTGACTTATTTTGCGCTGTCATCATTCCTTACAGAGATTACTGAAGTAGGTCTTATCTATCTTCCAATCTACTGGTTTTCCAACTACATTCCTATGAATTTCAGGAATGCCTCAGAAGTGACTCTGATTGGTCACCTTAAGAAATTGAGGAGGAGGGGCGCCTGGGTGGCTCAGTGGGTTAAAGCCTCTGCCTTCGGCTCAGGTCATGATCTCAGGGTCGTGGGATCGAGTCCCGCATCGGGCTCTCTGCTCAGCAGGGAGCCTGCTTCCTCCTCTCTCTCTCTCTCTCTGCCTGCCTCTCTGCCTACTTGTGATCTGTCAAATAAATAAATAAAATCTTAAAAAAAAAAAGAAATTGAGGAGGACCCATTTATCACTCCGATGATAAAGATATATCAAAGAATGTTTTTCCAAATGTTAACTGGGTTTATCACTGGGTGATGGGATTTCGAATGGTCTTTACTTCTTTTTAGAACTTTTTGTGGTGCTTACTTTTTCCTTGGAAAAGTATATATTACATTTACAATAAATAATATGATAATTTTATAATAAAAATATTAATAATAAGCTCCTTCATTTGGTGCGGGGAGACTTACCTTACTTATTTACTGACATAGGGGAATACATTATTGAGTAAAAGTCAATCATGACACTCTAACAAAAAAAGAGAGATAGAGGCAAACCAAAAAATAGACTCTTAACTACAGAGAACAAACTGATGGTTACCAGAAGGGAGGTGGGTGAGCGGATGGGTGAAATGGGTGGTGGGGATTAAGGAGTGCACTTGTGATGAGCACCAGGTGTCATACGGAAGTGCTGAATATTGAATATTGCACACCTCAAACTTATGTGACACTGTATGTTAACAAACTGGAATTTAAATAAAAACTTTAAAAAATAAAATGAAATGATACTGTGTCTCTATCTGTACAGAATAGAGACTGCAAGATACCCGCCAGCAGGTTAGTGATGGTTTTCTCTGGACGCTGTGATGATAGGTGACTTTCCCTCTGTATGCATCTATACTGTTAACATGTTTTATACGTTGAATAAATATATATTACATTTATAATTTAAGAAAAATAGCAGTGTTGTTCTTTATACGTTCCATACATTTTAGAAAAACTAGTACCGAGAAACCTAATAGTATCTCATATTTACATTGAAACTACTTTTGTTAATGCTAATTAAAGCTCTAACCCGTTTTCACCTCTTGATATGTGCTGCTATCCTCCTGACTCACTGCCATTCCTAGAAACCCAGGAAAAGAAGATATTCATGCGATTGTTTCTCTTTGTGCAGCCCTAAGATAAGGGGAAATGAAAGACGAGATGGCACTGGAGAGACTGTGCAGGAAAATCCTCCCATTCTTTTAAACAGCAAATGGGTAAGGGCTGGGACTATAAGCATCAACCTGGGAATTCTCAACACATTTGTCTCCTCCAGATTCCCACAACAATAATATTGTCTATTTGTCTTGGTTGTTTAATCCCTGTTTTTTAATCTGTATTTCTCAGACCTGGAAGCGTGTTTTTCCCTCATATTGAAATACATGCATTAGCGTTTGAATCTCTTCCCTTCAGAACTGCATTCTCTTGTTCACATTTCTAATCATAAAGGGTTAACTTACAGACCTTACCTTACACTTGTTCCTAGACATCCTGACCAGAAAAGCTCTCCTCAGTGAGCCCTCAGTGTCTTTATTTTATATCTAAGCCATCTTCTCAGTCAATGAACCTCCCTAAAAGATTAATGTAGTTTGAACTTTTATAGAGAAATATCATTTGTGCGCTGTCATATTTAGCACAAATGGTTCTTCAGTCACAGCTCAGTAATATTCCAGCATATTATTTCCTTGGCATTTGAGAGTTTAAAGAATTATTGAAGGGCACACTGTACTCATTTGGTAATAAGGCAGAGAGCACTGCCGTCTACATATGATTTCAACAAATGGAATCACCACTAATTTCATTGCATGTAGCAAAATAGTTGTGATAATAATCCAGGTAAAATATCCCACTGGAAGAAATAGAGGAGATAGAGTCTTTTATAAGACCTCCAAGAAGTATTGAAGAGGAAGTCCTAGGAGTTGAGGGCAAAATGTTGAGAAATCGTCTTCCCATGTTGAATACATACCTTTGACACTGTGGTTTTATCAGGCCTGGGTATGAGGCCATGGCCCTTGTTGGCCAGTGGTTTTCAGCAGAAGCTACCAAAGATGCACGGGCTTCATGCAGCATGATGGGACCTTTGGAGCCACTGTAGAGGAATGAAGGGGGAAACCACAACCACGCCAAAGCTTGGGTATTTGGTGAGAAAATTCCCTGATTACTGGAACTCTGTAAGGCACAAAGGTGAGACTGGTTTGACCTTTTTCTTAAGATTTGGATTGACAGATAAGGTTTAGAGGAAGAAAAGGTCTTGTTCACTCTCAGGTGTCGCCAAATAGTAGTATAAATGTTTCTGGAACTGTGCTAAATCAGAAAGAGAGAGAGAAACCTGCTGTCAGGAAAGGTCTTTTCCATATATATTATTCCAACTCTATTTCAGGTATTGACCTTTTTCTTATTGAATTATCCATTCCAAGCAATGACAGAATTTAAATCTCCAAGCTATGAGAATTCTGAGAGCAGAGACAGATCTCATCTTCCATATCTATATCAAGAATGGGATAATTTTGCCATTTGGAGAACTGGCTTATTCATAACTTATTATAGTTCTTCTGCCTATTTAGAACTCTGCTTCCTCCTACTAGATGTCAACAGAAATGGCACACTGCATTGTGAGTTATTGCAAGTCATCTTATAACCAGTAGAGGGCATCAGATCTGAGATAAAGATCACATTTTAGAAGGTAGACTGGAGACAAGGTGAAAACTGATCCTTAATATCATTAATAAGCTCTAAATGAAACCCCAAAGCCTGGATTACTTTATTTTTCAGTGACAGAAAAAAATCAATCTTTTTAAATCTTAAGGTGGTTTGAGACAGGTTTTCAGTTATTTGCAACAATAAAAAAGTACTGAAAAAATTGAATTACGTCTATTAAAAATCTAAATCAGGAAGCACCTTGCCAAAAACAAATTAAAGCATTTTGGTCTATAATTTTATACAATACCCATCCCTGGGCCACCCAGGTGCTGTGACAAATGAGCAAGTGTGATAAATTAGAACAAGACAACATACCACTTCCCAGGGCCTGCCTACAAAAGACCTCTTTTATTTTTTTCTTTCCTTTTTTTTTTTTATTTTGCCTCTGAACAAAACTGGAACTGAGAATTAGACACAACATTCTCTTTCATTCAAGGCCCAGATGGCAGCCTGCAAAAACTTAATTTCCGGTCTCTTAGTAGAAATTTTAGGACCATAGCTCTTAAGATTTTAAGTAATTCAGTCAAGTGACTATAGGCACTAAATGTTTGGGAATTGTGCTGTCTTCGGTTTTGTTGTTGGTTGGTTTTGTTCTTAATAACTGTAATATATCGTGCTCGCTTCGGCAGCACATATACTAAAATAACTGTAATATATCTTAATATTCATAGCCCATCCTCAGAGAAAACCAGCAGGGTGCCCCCTGTGTCTGACAACATGGATTGTTTACAGGCCTAGGATCCCCAAGGATCAAGCTCAGAGCAGCTGGAGCTTCTGAGGACTGGTGTAATGGAACTCAGTGAGCATTTGGGAACATTTGGGAATTGCGCCATGAGATGCTGCCTTGAGGGAGGGTTGAAAATAGGAGAACAATGACATGTGACAGAGTCAGACTGGGACAAAAAAGGAATATAGGTTGTCCATGGTACTCTGCAGAAGGCTTTTAAAGCTCACAGACTGGATTCATCATAAAGTTCTAGGGAGGAAAGGAGTGCTGTGTAGGTACGACTCTAACTGGCCCTCAAGATGTCATGCCTCCTCTCCTCAGCCCCACACCCACCCCAAATAACCCTCAGTACTATGAATCTGATGGCTTTTACTCCCATGCTTAGATTATATGACACAGGTGACTTTAAGAAAGGAATCTTATCAAGATGTACATGACTTAAAAAAAAAGATGTAGACGACTTAACAGCCTGAAGCCTTTAAAAGCTTGGAGTTTTCTCTGGCTGGCAGCAGAAGAGGAAATCAGAAACCTGGAGCATGAGAAGGACTCAACTCATCATTGCTAGCCTGAAGATGGAGGGGCCACAAAGCAAGGAATATGGGCGGGGTCTAGTTGCTAAAAGCCCTTGCCAGCTGACACCCAGCAAGGAGGCAAAAGTCACAGCCCTGCAACTGCAAATATCTGCAATTCTGCCAACAATAAGCATGAGCTTAGAAGCTGATTTTTTCCCAGAGTCTCCACACAAGAACTCGATCCAGCCGATGCTTTGATTTCTGCCTTGAGTTCATCCCAAACAGAGAATCCAGCCCCGCTGTGCTGGACTTCTCACCTCCAAATCTGCGGGTAATAGATCAGTGCTGTCTGAAGCATCTACATTTGTGATAGTTTGTTACACAGCAATAGATAACAAATATATCTGTCAAATCAAAGTGGTAAACAGAGAAAAGTATTCTGGCAGGAACAGCGAAGAAAGACTATAAGGAGGTGGCGCTGAATGGAGGAATCTTAAGAAGAAAAGGCTGTTCACACATTAAGAGCTAGTAGTGAACAGTAAGTGAGTTTTGGATAAGGCAGATTATCAGACACAGAAGATACAAGAAAGTCACGTAGAAATGGACATAGTTGTTATAACTTCTAAAGCCCAGTCCTTCTGGAAAACTGATAGCAACATGTGGGAATGAATAACTGTAATGTATAATTACATTTATAACTCATCTAATTGAGTATGAACTTACAGGCAACATAGATGATTATGATATATATTTACATGGGACAAATGATTTAGTGCCAGAGCCTAACAGATTCCTACCTCAGCAAATGGTCCAACACACGTGCCTTAAGAAATCTGAAATTGGGGGTGCCTGGGTGGTTCAGTGGGTTGAACCTCTGCCTTCGGGTCAGGTCATGGTCTCAGGGTCCTGGGATGGAGCCCCACATGGGGCTCTCTGCTCTGTGGGGAGCCCGCTTCCCCCCTCTCTCTGCCTGCCTCTCTGCTTACTTGTGATTTCTCTCTCTGTTAAGTAAATAAATAAAATATATAAAACAAAAAAGAAATCTGAAATTGTCTGATAAGCTAAGTTTTATGTTCCCTGGTGTACCCACTAACCCCCATACCAATCATTTAATTTATTTTTTATTTTTGTTGAGTGATTTTGAAGTATTCCTACCAACTAGGGAACTGACAGATTAAATGACAGGTGAAGATAGCATTGTCATTCACCAGGATTTGTTTCTGATTATGTACAACTTTATATAGGTGAATATTGGAGCCCTTATTTTAAAGAAAAATGTGATTTTTAAAAAGGGGCGGGGACACCTGGCTGGCTTGACCTCAGAGTTATGAGTTCAAGCCCCATGTTGGGCCAAGAGCTTACCTGAAATAAATAAATAAATAAAGTGAAGCTATCACTTACAAAAGTGGGTTTCTCAGCAGACTTTATTTTTTAAAACAGTTTTGGGTTGACAGCAAAACCAAGCAGAAGACACACAGTTCCCATACACTCCCTGCCCCTGCACACACATAGATGTCCTCTCCCATTATCAATATAGCCCACCACCGTGGAACACGTGTTAGAACTGATGAATCTACGTTCACACATCAGTATCACCCAAAGACTATAGTTTATGTTTATCCACTCTTGGTATTACATATTTTATGGGTTTGGAGAAATGTAGTTTCACTGCCCTGAAAATCCTCTATGTTCTGCTCATCATCCCTCCCCCAACCCTCTGGCAACCTCTGATCTTTTTACTGTCCTCCGTTGTTTTGTCTTTGCAGAATGTCACATAGTTGTAACCCTACAATAGGTAGTTTTTTAGATTGACTGCTTTCACTTAGTAATATGCATGTTTAAGTTTCCTCCATATCTTTTTGTAACTTAATAGTTCATTTCTATTTATTTTTTAAAAGATTTTATTTATTTATTTGACAAAGAGAGACAGCAAGAGAGGGAACTCAAGCAAGGGGAGTGGGAGAGGGAGAAGCAGGCTTCCGGCTGAGCAGGGAGCCTGATGCAGGGCACGATCCCAGGACCCTGGAACATGGCCTGAGCCGAAGTCAGATGCTTAATGTCTGAGCCACCCAGGCACCCCAGTAGTTCATTTCTTTTTAGTGCTGAAAAACAGTTCGCTGTCTGGATGTACCACAGTATATTTATTCATTCACCTACTGAAGGATGGCTTGCTTGCATCCAAACTTTGACAATTATGAATACAAGTGTTATAAGCATCCATGTTTGGGTCTTTGTGTGGACATAAGTTTTCAATTCCTTTGCGTAAATACCAAAGACTACAATTACTGAATCATATGATAAGAGTATGTTCACTTTTATAAAAAACCACCAAACTGTCTTCCATGGTTGCTATACCATCTTGCATTTCCACCAGTAATAAATGAGACTTCCTACTGCCCCATATCCTCAACACTTTTTGGTGTTGTCAGTGTTATGGATTTTGGCCATTCTAATAGTGGTATATTCTAATAGTGTGGTGGTATCTTGTTGTATTAATATGCATTTCTCTGATGACATATAATGTGGAGCATATTTTCGTATGCTTAATTGCCATATGTATATCTTCTTTGGTGAGGTGCTTATTAAGGTCTTTGGCCAATTTTTTAAGTGGGTTATTTGCTTTCTTATTGTTGAGTTTTATGGGTTCTTTGTATATTTTGGACAACAGTCTTTCATGTCTTTTGCAAATATTTTCTTTTAGTCTGTGGATTTTTTTTTTCCTTTCTCAACAATGCCTTTGCAGAGCAGAAATTTTTAATTTTAATGAAGTCCAGCTTATCAATTCTTCCATTCATAGATCATGCCTTCAGTGCTTTATCTCTAAAGTCACCACTCAAGGTCACCTAGATTTTCCTCCCATATTATGTTCTAGGAGTTTTACAGTTTTGCATTTTACATTTAGGTCTGTGGTCCCTTTTGAGCTAATTTTTATGATGGATATAAGGTCTGTATCTAGATTTTGTTTTTTATATGTGGATACCCAGTTGTTTTAACACCATTGATAGAAACACAAATATTTTCATTTCCCTACCAACTTTTAGTGAGATGTGCCTGGTAGTCTGTTAATGTACAATTGTTTCTAACAATTATAATATATCTTGCTAAACACCTAGGATGCAGGCATTTCATACAAAGACTCAACAGTAGTGTTGTTTTTATTCACTTCTCTCACAACTGCTCTGTGAGCTGGATTAATGGTGTGACCTCATTTTACAGGCAGAAAGGCTAACATAGAGATAAAGCAGGAAAGCTGCCTTGCTCCCCCTACAAAGCCCACAGCAGAGTGAGAATTCTCATTTACTGTCTCTGTCATCTGCTCCCAGAGTGCCTGATGCGTGAGGGTTGCTTGTTTGTACCGTGTCATTCATAAAGCAGTGAAGAGGGTGCACGCTGGGTCCTCTCAGTCTTACATTAGGGAAACACCTAAGGACAATATTTTTCAGAAGTGATCTTTCTCTCAATTATCATATGGTTTCACTTACTTGTGGAGCATAAGGAATAACATGGAGGACATTGGGTGAAGGAGAGGAAAAGTGATTTGGGGGAAATTGGAGGGGGAGACGAACCATGAGAGGGGGAGACGAACCACTGAGAAACAAACTGAGGGTTTTAGAAGGGACGGGGATGGGGTGAGCCTATTAACGGCTGTTAAGGAGGGCACGTATTGCGGGGAATAGTGGGTGTTATACGCAAACAATGAATCTTGGAACACTACATCAAAAATTAATGATGTACAATATGGTGACTAATACAACGTTAAAAAATAATAAAAATTAATTTTAGAAAAGAAGTGATTTTGTCTCATATTATAAAAGAAATGGGAGGAGAAACCCTGAGTTACCCAATCTCAAGGAGTACGAAAATCCCTTCTTTTTTTTTTTTTAAAGATTTTTATTTATTTATTTGTCAGAGACAGAGGGAGAGAGCGAGCGAGCACAGGCAGACAGAGAGGCAGGCAGAGGCAGAGGGAGAAGCAGGATCCCTGCCAAGCAAGGAACCTGATGTGGGACTCGATCCCAGGACCCTGGGATCATGACCTGAGCCGAAGGCAGCTGCTTAACCAACTGAGCCACCCAGGTGTCCCTGAAAATCCCTTCTTGTCAGGAAAGGAGGCATCTCAGCTTCAGTGGTTTTGCTACCAAAAAATACTAATCTTGTTCCCTTTCCTCTCTTTAGCAGTAATGTTAACCAACAAAAAACAAAAACAAAAACAAAAAAAATCCCAATTGTGAGCCCGAATTACAGGTGAAGGGAAGTATCAGGTGCCTCCCTGAAAATCTTCTGCTTGTTTAATCTGTAAGTAATCCTTCAGTAAAGTTATAACAAAAAAAAATTGGGGGAATTTGGGAAGTTGTGAGGACCAGAACACATTGGGATTATTTCTCTTTTTTTAAGATTTTATTTATTATTTATTTGACAGAGAAAGAGAGACAGAGAGAGAGGAAGCAAGAGAGTGCAAGCAGGGAGAGCTACAGCAGGAGAGGGAGAAGCAGGCTTCCCGCTGAGCAGGGAGCCCAATCCCAGGACCCTGGGATCATGACTGGAGCTGAAGGCAGACGCTTAACTGACTGAGCCACCCAGGCGTGCCCGTCAGGATAATTTCAGAAGCAGAAAGAAGATGGTTGTGCCAATCTCCAGCAGTCCCTATTTAAATTTTCCCTTTCCTAAGTGAACACTGCTACTGATTTTTGTGATTACTTCACTTGTGAATGGCTGGGGGGCGGGGTGGGTGACGGTGGAATAAAAGTTATATGACAAATTCACTGATCCCTGGAAAGAATACTCCAGGATTTCTGGGACTTCGTAGAGATCTTTTTTCACTTTGGAGTCTAGCCTTCCTATTAACTACTTCATTTGCTGGCTGCTCCCCTCGCTCTGAATCAATGCTGCTGTCACAAGGAGACTCCAGGCAGCTGTCCCTGTGGTCACCAAGCACTTGTGTTTCATGAGTTGTTCATATGTTGACTCTAACAACTGAATTTGAGAAACTATGACTCAGAGAGAGGGCCCTTCAAAAAAGACAGTGTTTTTAACACATAGAAAGACTTTAATTAAAACAGAGATAACTGAATCCCCTGGCAAAATGTCTTTTTTAAGTGGGATATGACTTTTCTCTTTGTTCCTGAGTAAGACTCAAATTCTAATATTTCTATTCTTCTCCCTGCTGGTAGCATTCACTCCTTGAACTTCTTTTCCTTAATCATCCATTTGGCTTCTGTACTAACCCATCAATTTCATACTTTGTCAACATTTATATCCTTTAGCTCTACCCTGAGAAGATAAAAATGGGGTGCCCTGGGAGTTAGGAAGGACATGGTCTGTGGAGACAGTCCCACTTTGTCACATATGAGCTGAAGGACTTTGGACAATTTCACCCACATTAATGTCGATCCTCTAAATTCTGTGGGAGGATTAAATGAAACACTGCCTGTCAAACACACGGCACTGTCCAAACACTAGGTGTGGACTTCACAAGCACCTGGCTGCAGTCAAGCCATTTAACTGCTTTGTCTCGGCTTTTTCATCTTGATGGTGGTAGTGATCATATGTGGACTAGCAATAAAATGGAAGCAACACGAAACATGCAGAGTATGTGGGAAGCAGCGAGCACTCTGCAAACGTCAACCTCCCACCCATGATCAATACGAGAAAGACCATCTGGATGGAAGTTTTATGATTCTGTGACTTAAAATATACACTTTTAATGGACTCTCTAGGTTGGAAAATCCTGGGACCATTGCTTCTCATGTGAATGGATGCATCGTGTTTGTGCTGATGGTAATTACAAGATTCCCACCCATCCACTGGTACTTTCTAAATAAGGCAAATGCCTTCATTACCTCCGTTTTTCTAGATCTGTGTCCTCGCAGGTGTACCCTGGATAGCATTCATGGTACAGCATATTTAATTAAAATTACATACTGAGGCAGTATAATGGTCACATAAATTTGGAGAATATGACTGAGGAAGAGTTAAACAGATTCTTTTAGTCTAGGATAACTAAGAGCTTTTACTGTACGAATGTCCATCATGACCCTCCAAAAAAAGTAGTGAACATTCTTTAGCAAAGTTCATCAAATTGGTGTGGGTGTGCCATGTGAGAGGCCATGTATTCTTAGGGAAACACATTAGAAATGTCACTTACAGTACGATCACTGGCAGGCCGTGTTGTCAATTGAGGACTGAGTAGTTTTAATTATCAACGTATAAGCCACATTCGACATTTTGGGGCACCACAGACTTAAGACTCTAAAACATAGCCTCCCAGGCTCTACCCCAGACCAACCGAATCCAGATCTCCTGGGATGAGGCACTGGCATCTGGATCCATAAAAAGCTCCACCAAAGGATCTGATGCCCAGTTGATGTTGAGAATGACTATTGCGGAAGGTCTGCATGGATCCTGAAGACACCATCCTTCTGGGCTTTGACATAGGGTTTGACATATTAATTCCCGCTTTACAATCAACTGAGTCATAGTCAGTACCCCCTGAGGCCCCACACACTCACTAATCCAAGCCTTGCTAACTACGGATGTTCTTACTCAAACCCTGTGAGGTCTGACCTGGAGACCAGAACTCTCTGACTGCACCCCCCACCCGCCCCTTGTAAGTTTTTCCAGTGAATGGCAGTTTTAAACTTAGTAGACTAGTTATAGATAACTCCATGTCTGTCTTAGATACTACTGGAGTTCTGACAATAACCACATTCACAAGGTAATCTCAATGCCTCCTTCCCACTTCACCCTTATGTACTACTAGAAGTAGTATTGTCTGGAATCTAGCCAAAAAATACCTCCAACTGGACTTGCACTTCACTCCATTAAGTGGTCTTCGAAACCTGTTAAAAGAGTAACCCAAATGTATTGGTTTCCTCTCGCTGTGATAGCAAAGTCCCACAAACTAAGCGGCTTACAGCAACATATTTATTCTCTTACAGTTCCGGAGGTCAGAAGACTAAAATCAGGCTGTACACAGGGCTACATTCCTTCTGGATACTTCAGGGGAGAACTCATTTCCTTGGCTTTTTCAGCTTCTAGAGACTGCCACATTCCTTGAGAGCTTGTGGCTCCTCCCCACTTTTTTCCATCATCAGTTTCCTGTCACTGACCCTGATCCTCTTGCTTTCCTCTTACAAAGGCCCTTGTGGGGGGTCGCCTGGGTGGCTCAGTCAGTTAACCATCTGCCTTGGCTCAGGCCCTGATCCCAGGGTCCTGAAATCGAGCCCTGTGCATCAGGCTCCCTGCTCAGCGAGGGATCTGTTTCCCCCTCTGTCCCTTTCCCCTCCTGACGTGTGTGTGTGTGTGTGTGTGTGTGTGTGTGTGTGCGCGCGCACACGCGCATTCATTCTCTCTCTTTCTAATAAATAAAATTTTTTTTTTTAAAAAGGCCCTTGTGATTATACTGGCCCACCCGGACAATCCAGGAAAACCTCCTTGTCTCAAAATCCTTAGTCGCCCCTCTGAAGCCCTTTTTACTTTGTAAGGTGACTTATTCCCAGGTTCCAAGGATTGGGATTTGAATGTCTTTGGGACAAACATTGTTCAGCCTACAGCACCGATCATTTCTCAATTCATCTAAACCATATATTGACACACGTATTATTTTAAAAGTACAGGGCACTCTTGGGTGCAATCAGGGATCCTAAGGATAACAGACCAAGTCCCAAATCTTAAGGATCCTCTTGAGGACCTAATAAGGCAAATAAAATAAATTTATAAAAGATTTTTTCAGTTCAAAGATTTGTATAACCAAGCAAAAGGGACAGAACAATATGGTCTCTCAGAGCCAAACACAGGAAATTAAGTAGGACACTAAATTCAGAAAGTGCCAAAAGTTAAGGTTGCCATGGCAACATGAACTCAGTAACACAGCAAAACCTGTTCTTCAAAAGTATACACTTAACAGCTTTGCACAATTATGATCTGCTGAAAGAGCAGCTTTCATTCAATGATCCAGAACCCTTTACAACTACAGATTAGCTCTTGTTCTGCAGCTATAAGACAAGAAATGGCTTGCTGCACCAAACTCAACCTCCCAAACATTCAGATGTCATCCACTATGCGTAAAACGCGGAGAGCTAGGTCCTGAGAAGATACAAGTATGCATAAGACCTGATTCCTGACCCCCAGATACTTCTTATCCTGGGCTAAGCATGCAAGTGTTGACCGAGAAAGTCCAGGAAGCAAAAGGAGTGCTGGGGGGTCCGAGGTGGGAGGGCTCAGGCTGCTGGGCCCTGGATCCGGAGGCGTGGATCCGGGAGCTGCACAGGATAGATGGAAATACTCCAGGAATAGCGCAGAAGCTGGAGGGAGCAGAGTGCGTAGAGGAACGGTAATTAACAGTGTGGTTGAAAGGAAGATTCCATGTGGAGGGTCTGGGTGGCCCGGTCAGTTAAGCATCTGCCTTCGGCTCGGGTCATGATCCTGAGGTCCTGGGGTGGAGTCCCAAGTTGGGCTCCCTGCTCAGCTGGGAGTCTGCTCCTCCTGCTCCCTCTACCTCTCCCCCTGCTCGCTCTCTCTCTCTCTCTCTCTCTCACTCTCTCTCTCTGTGTCAAATACATAAAATCTTAAAAAAAAAAAAAAAAAGTTACGTGAAAATGATCTTATAAAGCCAGGGCCAGGAATGATAATTAGTTGATATCAAGTGTTTTCAGTAAAGATATTTCACAGAGTTAAAGGGTCAAAGGTCTTTTCAGAAAAGCCCTAATCCGTTTTTTTCAAACTTTTTACTGATTAAAAAAAGTCTTACTGATCATGCTCTATTGCGACTACCTGCCTTGGCACCTGTTGATCCCCCCTGCACCTGAAATGCAAGGCAGAACTTACCATAACAGCTTTGTAGCCGAGGAGGCTGAGAATCAAAGATCAGTTTCCCAAGCATACGCAAGAAAGGAAGCGGCAAGCAGGGGTGTGAATGTTGTCTATCTGACTTCAAAGCCCAAGTAATTTTTTTACTCTGATTGTTGAATATTTGATGTCTCTGTCCCCGACGAAACTCCAGATTGCTTCTGGATAAGGTTCATACCTTGCTCAACTTTGTGTCCTCAGAATCTGTCTAGTTCAGTGACAGACACACAGCAGGCCCTACGTAATTTTTGTTGAATGAATGAATAAATAAAAACTTGGGGCCAGCAGTTATTGAAGGCAGGGTGTTCCTTTCCCTGTGGAGGCAGAATCTTTTCCCATACAGCAGTGATGTTCATTGCATGCCCTGTTACAGCAAACATTTGGTGGGCTTTATTCATCAGCCGGTTATGTATAATAATTTTAAAAATGAGTATGAATTTCATGGATGTCCCTTCCCTCATCCTAATTCATGCCTGCAGCTTTCCCTTCTCCTGTTCTATCTAAAACTTGTTCCTGGGAGGACTGAAATACACCATCTCCCGTTACCCTGGCGTCCATGAAGATAATATTCTGTCATCCTTCCCAGTTGGGTTTTTGTCTCCCATGGCCCAGAGACCCCCACCTAAAATGTCTATATAACTTGTGATATGACAGGGCGCCCCTGACTTCTCAGAGTCCCGTCTGAACTGGCTTCTGGGAGAGCTTTGTCTTTTTTCTCTCTCCTCTCCCTGAGCTTTTTATTATCTGAGGGCATTTTGAGGTGACCCCTTCCTTTTTCTACTTACAATAAGAGAAGATCATTTGCTCTCGGCCTGTTATTTTGCCTAACCTTGGTAAACCCCCCAATCGACTTTGACCCTGTATTTTCACCTTCTGAGTTGAAAATGGCACTTTGTCTCCTGCTCTTTCTACAAGATCTGTTCAATGCTTCTCAAAAAACATGTTATTTAACTCTTCAGTCATGAGCCTTCCCTGGCTCTAACCTCCGAATATTGAAAAGACGGCTAACATCTCTTCGAAACTACAAATGAAAGGGATGCCTGGGTGGCTCAGGTGGTTAAGCGTCTGCCTTCAGCTTGGGTCATGATCCCAGGGTCCTAAGTCCTGGGATGGAGTCTCACATCAGGTGGGGAGTCAGCTTCTCCCTCTTCCTCTGCCCTCCCACTCCCACCCCCCAGCTCTCACTCTCTGTCTCTCTCTGTCAAATAAATAAATAAATAAAATCTTTAAAAAAAAAAAAACACAAACTAGGAACCTTGGAGAAGCCCTGAATTTATCTTCTATCCTACACTCTAAGCACTAAATTGCCAAATGTTGCTGGTGTCTTCGCTATCAAATTTTTCAGAACCATCCCTTCCCTTCTATTCCTCACTCACTACAGATTTGCCGAGATTATTATATTCTCTCCACTCTTTGCCTTTATATTATCCATATTGCTACTGACAAAGGTATTTTCTGTGCGCTTTGCTTTAATTGGGACAACTTCATTCTCTGAGCCGTAATGCCTTTGGCTCATCTCACGGGCCGTTGGATCCCGTCAGAAGTCTTCACTGCGCTCTTCACCCAAACACTATAAATTAACCGAATTCCTTAGCTTCCTTCCACATCCAAGGTCTCCCCCTCTTGTCAGGCTTATCTCCTAAATGATTTCTCCCCACTCTACTCTTCCAGCTTCTTTTTCTGCTTCTCTATTCATTCAAGCTGTGTCAGAAACTCTCCCCTCCTTTAGACCCTTATTAGGAAGATCCCGTACTCTCAGGAAATCCTGTCATCATGACCCTCAAAATAGATAATCTCCATGTCCACCACCACCATGTGGTGTGGGCCAGTCACGCTCCTTCTAAGATTACAGCGGTGGCCTCCACGGGTCTCCTGGCTGCCCCCACTGCACTGTTCCCAACCAGCACTTCCACTGACCCTTTTATAAATAGAATCGAATCGCTTCTCTCCTCTGCTTTAAAACCTAGATAGCAAAGTCTTCCAGAGCCTAGACTAGAGCCCTCTTCCCTCTTTGACCTCATGCCGCGCTCTCTCCCCGTTGCTGAGTGCGCTCCAGCTACATACCCACAAGGCGGGCTGCTGCCTGGAGTGGTGGCATATGCTAGGCCTCCTACTTGGGGCCCTCTTTCCCGGTTTATCTACTCCTTCCAGTCATTGTCCAAATGTCATCTTATTCATCCTATGAGTAAGGCCTACCCTGCTTTAAAAATACAACTCATTCCCTTTCCCTGCTTTGTTTTCCTCCCTTGGCAATGATCCCCGCCTAATAGCCTGAGACGGGTTTGTTTGCTGAATTTTTGCCTTTTTTTTTTTTTTTTTTTTTTCACAAAACAGTGACAAGAACAGTACCTGGCCTGTGGCAGGGACTCAAAGTAAGCTTGCTGAATGAATGAAATCAAAGCATTAATGCTCCGCAAGCTTGATATCTTGCCCTCGTTACTATTCCAACTGCATGGGACGCAGAACACAGAAGATGCTGCCTGGATGGAGCAGAAGTGCACATTCATGGCTTTGCCTTTTTTACAGGTTTCACTCATAAGCAGCAGAGCAGCGCTGTCTTATTTGTAAAGTCACAAGCAACAATGCATGTGCTGTGCTGGAAACCTAAAAGGGACTCTGAGACACCGGACACACGGTGAGCAGTCCCGACTATAGAACAAGGTACAGTTGGAAAGTGGAACAAGAAGAAAAGTTATTGATAAGAATATTGATAAGATGCTGCCTTACATTATAAGGAAAAGTTGTTTCCAACAGTCTTCCTTGCAAATCTTGGGATCTTACAGTGTCAGGATCTTTTTTTCCCCCGTTCATACGAAGACAGGTTTTTATTTTTTAAAGACCCTAAATCCTCAGCTTATACAGCTAGAGAGACATAAGATTTAATAAATAACCAAATAACCATGGGACTTGAAAAAGAGGTCTGAATTTGAAATGGTCCGCATGTCTTAGATTTTAATTCCTACCATTTGTATCAAATGTTGATCAAACGTCACGTGGAATAAATGAGTCTGAATCCTTTGGCAGAGAAGCCCTATTGTAAAACCATCTTTGCCGGCATTAGCCCCTCCGCGTGAAGTGGCAAAGACGACAAGATGAGGCTGCTGCTACCCAGGCTCGTGGGTGAGGGGAGCCACCATAAGGCGACCACTCAGAAACACGCTTGAGTAAACAGATGGGTCTTCTGCTGTGCCCTGAAGGCAAACAGACCGGGCTCTGCTGGACCTTGGGAGGGAGTGCATTCCAGGGTCCTGTTTCTCTCCTTGAAAATACCCTGTCTCTTGAGTTCCCAGACTTCAAGCCTCCAGCTCCTTCCTCTCTGGCACCGAGGAGGAATCACAGACAGGAGGAGGAATCACAGACAGGAGGGTTCCTGGGGAGAGCACATTTCGGTTCAAGCCGGCTGTCTAGATAAAAGCCGGCCCCTGCACCTGCTCGGCCAGTTATACCGGGAGCCAGCAGCGTCAAGGCTGCACAAGTGCAAAGACATTCCATGGAAAGGGGAGGGCTTTTGTAGAAATCGCTACTACTTAATACATTTAAAAACTTGGGAAAGTGTGTCTTCTGTCCTTTGCTGCCACCATTCAAGCACAGGCTTCACCTGAAAATTTAAAAAAGGAGAAGGACACTTTAGCAACATGTTCCTATGTTTCCTGCACAGACTCTATCCATTGCGGCAACAACGTAATTATAGGATCTTATTACTAATTTCAATGTGGTGGTCCAGCTTTGAAAATGTTGTTGGGTCAAAAGTTTAGATTTGAGAGGGTATGTGCTATGGTGAGTGCTGTGACGTGAGTAAACCTGGAGATTCACAGACCTGTACCCCTGGGGATAAAAATACATTATATGTTTATAAAAAAATCAAAAAATTTTTTTAAAAAAAGTTTAGATTTGAAGTACACAAAGATCAACAAACTTGTTTAGTGCAACATTGCCATTAGCAACAAGAGTAGCATGGAAAACAATATTTATCCATTGAGGTAGTTTAAGAAATTACATCACCAACATACTTTGGAATAATATATAGCCTGCAAAAGTTAAACATAGGAAGGTGTCCACGATAAAGTGAATGTAAGATTTAAGCCACGAAACAGTATCAATGTTACAGGATCTCATTTTATTAAAATGTAAATGCTTGTCTTTACACAAAGAGATACCTCGGAGGATAAGAACAAACCACCTGAGGGGATTATGGGAGACTTCATTTTCTCTTTCACATATTCCTATGTTTTGGAAGTTTCCAACAGGAGTGCCTGGGTGGCTCAGTTGGTTGAGCATCTGCCTTCGGCTCAGGTCATGATCCCAGGGTCCTGAGATCAAGTCCCAAATTGAGCTCCCCGCTCAGTAGGAAGTCTGCTTCTCCCTCTCTGCCTACTGTTCTACCTGCTTGTGCCCTCTCTCTATCCCTCTGTCAAATAAATACATAAAATCTTTCTTTAAAAAATCTCTCGTAAAATAATAAAAAAGAACGAAAGTTTGCAACAAGCATTTATTATTACTTTGAACAAAAAACACATGCAGGTTTGCGTGTGTGTGTATGTGTGTGCCCACGTGCACCTGTAATTAAGTTCTCCAAACTGTGGACATAATAAAATCCAAAGTAATAAATGACACAGTGTAATGGCAGTTAATTTGTTATTAATCATACCCAGACTTACATTATGCCTTTTATCACTTCCTAAGAAATACATGATCCTCAACTGAGAAGACGGAGGTCATTCACAGAAAAACAATTTCTTTTCTTCTGACTCAAAAGCCCCTATGACCATCTATTGTTAACTGCAATTACCCACTCGAACAAATACGTGAAAGAGAAGCCCATAATGGAAATATAAATTTAGGTGGAAAACCACAGCCTAGATAAAAACACCTTCTCTCCCCAAAGCACACTCTTTCTTCGTGCTCTACCCACCCACACTTCCCCAGGTAACCTCAAGGCCCCAAGACCCCAAAATCACTGTCTTTCATTGTCTTGCTTGTTGGTGGGAGCAGGTTGTCAATCACCGCAAAGAACACAGAAAGATCCCAAAGTTTTTGTTCCCAGATTTTCTAAGATCACTTAAGAGAATGCAGTGACAGAAACACGGAGGGCAGCAGGCACACTGCCCCAGGCTCAGACCTGACTCACAGCAAAAGATGGTAAGCAAGGAAAACAATTTCAGGACGAACAAAGAAAATAAAATCCTCAGTACTTGTCTCATAAAAGGCCCGAGAAGTGGTTTGAAAGCCCTCGCTGGCTACTCTCTGTTCAGAAAGAAGCAAATTAAAAAGGTTAGTCTGTTTTGCCGTTGAAGCGCGCTTACAACCACCTCTTTGTGGATGATAAATTTAAATGAACATTTCTCTGCTGCCATCTCGTGGATTATCGAGGTAATGCAGTCAAGGCTGAGGAGCGGCCAATCTAGTCCTTCCCCACCCATTACACCAGATATGAAAAGACTCTTGGTTGTTCATGACCATTTATGTGACAGAACAAAATATAACTCAATTTATATCGCATTCTATTTCTAACATATTATATTAAACATCTTCATAAGAACCAGATTTATTTTTAAATTTAAATTTAAATTTATTTTTAAATTTAAGATGTTTTAGTTTTCAAATGTTACCTTGATAGGGAAACAAATGTTCTTTTCGCCGCTTAGGCAATAATTACTATAAAAGACCAATGTTTTATAAATGGTAAGACTGATAGCTGCAACTTTTAACCAAATAGATAATAAAATGTTAAATGGCTACATACTATATTACTGATCACTTCCAAAAAAAAAAAAAAAACCTAATGTTGTAATATACACTATTGGCATTATCTCTATCACTATACACTATTGGCATTATCTCTATCCAACAGGAGTGCCTAATTTTAGAAAAATTTAGAAAACAAAGTTAAAATCCAAGGGTGCTGGCTGGCTCAGCCTGTGGGATTTGCGACTCTTGATCTCAGAGCTATGAGTTCAAGCCCTATGTTGGGTGTAGATATTACTTAAAGAGTGCCTGGGTGGCTCAGTCATTGGGTGTCTGCCTTGGGCTCAGGTCATGATCCTGGGATCATGGGATCGAGCCCCACATCGGGCTCCCTTCTCCGCAGAAGGCCTGCTTCTCCCTCTCACACTTCTCCTGCTTGTGTTCCCTCTCTCACTGTGTCACTCTCTGTCAAATAAATAAATAAAATCTTTTTTAAAGGATACTACTTAAATAAATAAACTTAAAAAGTAGAAGTTAAAATATCTTACCTAAAAAGTAACATACGTGGCGTTTTGGTCTAGCTCCAAACCCAGTCCCTCCAAACCTACACACCGTTGGGAAATTGTAGCTGGGAGCAGGAACACAAGAGCATGGAGCTGGGGGTCCCAAATGGACCAGGTGCAGCCACTAGCCCCTGACAAAATCCAAAGACAGAGAAATGAGTAGTAGTGAAATGAGAAAGGAATTAATTTTGGTGAGGCCAACCCTGGGAAGACAGCAGACTACCATCTCAAAGACTATCTCCAAAGAGACAAAAGTACCTCCACAGTTTATATAAGGAAACTGTGGGACAGAGGTGGGTGTGTACCTGCAGGTGGGCCTTGAGGATCAAAGCGATGACCGTCTTGGAGTCAGTCACAGGCAGCGTCTTGCTGCCTCAGTGCGATCTTGACAGCTTGAGGGAGTAGTTTCTTTTCTCAGTTTCCCAACAGGCGTTGCTTTGCCCTCAAGGTCTTCCGCTGGAGCTCACCCGGTGGTGTGACCACTCGTTAGAGACTGGAACGGCCCTCGAAGAACCGCCAGCCTACTTTTGATGAGGTGAGGTAGGAGTACAATAACTTCAGAGGCGTTCCCCTCCACAAACACTGAGAGCAGGGAAAGGAGAGAGAGGGAAAGGGGAAATGGGAACGAGATATTGTGATTCTGGCGATAAATATATGGGTGGTCTTTGTCGCCATTCCCACCACAGAGTTCCTAAAACTCTTGAAATTACCTAAATGATGAAAGCAATAAAGGTGTCTTTTGTTACGTTAACAATGTGGCTTTGGACCACATCTCAGAATGGGCCCCAGAGGTTGAATCAATCACCAATAGCCAGTGCTTTAATCAATCATGCCTATGTAATGAAACCTCCTTAAAAACCCAGAGGGTTGGGGCGCCTGGGTGGCTCAGTGGATTAAAGCCTCTGCCTTCGACTCCGGTCATGGTCTCAGGGTCCTGGCTGGAATCGAGCCCCGCATCAGGCTCTCTGCTCGGCAGGGAGCATGCTTCCCTCTCTCTCTCTCTGCCTGCCTCTCTGCCTACTTGAGATCTCTCTCTGTGTTAAATAAATAAATAAAATCTTTAAAAAAAAAAAAAAAGAAAAAAAAAAACCAACAGAGGGTTCAAAGAGTTTCCAGTTTGGCGAACCTGTGGAGATTCAGGGAGAGTGTGTGCCTGGAGTGGGCACAGAAGACCTGCACCCCTTCCCCCCACCTGGCCCTATGTAACACTTCTCTCTGATTGTTCCTGAGTTAGACCCTTTTATAATACACATTTTATAATACACTTACTAACATCTTAGTTAGTAAGATGTTTCTCTAGGTTCTGTGGGCTGCTCTTGCAAATCAATCGCACTGAAGGAAGGTTCCTTAGAACTTTCAATCTGTAGCTGGTCGATTAGAAACACAGGTGACAATCTGGACTTGCAATTGTCATCTGAAGTGTGTGGAGGGGGCAGTCTCGTGGGACTGAGACCTTAGCATGAGGTATGTGGTACTGTCTCCAGGTGGTGTCAGAACAGAGTTGAAGTGTGGGACTCAACTGATCCTAGAGAACTTCTTGGTGGTGTTGAAAAACACACAGAATGAAACTGGTGTCAGGATTGTGGCTATCATCCCTTGTCTGATTCTGAATGCAGACCCAGTGGGTGAATGCTATTGTGAAGTGTGGGGAGACATTTCCTACGTGGCTGCCAAACCCATTGTCAAGTGTTGTTACTCATTCGTGCTGAAATGTCCTGTACCATTTCTGGACTTGCAAGCATTCCTTGGAGTACCCAAGTTTTAGGGTCAGCAACAAATCCAGAAAGGGGTAGAAGGGAAAAAATAGAAATCCTTGTTAGTCATAATATATATATTGGAGAACTGAAAAAAAAAAAAAAACTGGAAAAAATCCTGCTGCCTAGCCCTCCCTGACTTCTTTCTCCAGTAAATCTGAGGAAGTATAGAATTTTCCCCACTTGAAAGAACTTAAAAGAGTCTATTAAAGGAATGTTCATGAGACTCTCCAAATTTGTTCTTCAGGATCCCATGATCAAGGTGGAAGACATGTATTTTTTTTTGAAATTTATTTTTTTTAATTAACATATAATGTATTGTTTGTTTCAGGGGTACCGGTCTGTGATTCATCAGTCTTACACAATTCACAACACTCACCATAGCACATACCCTCCCCAATGTCCATCACCCAGTCACCCCATCCCTTCCACCCCCCTTGCCTCCAACAACCTTCAGTTTGTTTCCTGAGATTAAGAGTTTCTTGTGATTTGTCTCCCTCTCTGGTTTCATCTTGTTTCATTTTTCCCTCCCTTCCCCTATGATCCTCTGTCTTGTTTCTCAAATTGCTCACATCAGAGAGATCATATAATAATTGTCTTTTTATGATTGACTTATTTTGTTTAGCATAATACTCTCTAGTTCCATCCACATGGTTGCAAATGGCAAGATTTGGGGGGTTTTGATGGCTGCCTAGTATTTCATTGTATATATATGCCACATCTTTATCATTCATCTGTTGATGGAAATCTGGGCTCTCTCCATAGTTTGCCTATTGTAGACATTGCTGCTATAAACATACAGGTGCATATGTCCCTTCAGATCACTACATTAGTATCTTTAGGGTAAATGTCCAGTAGTGCAATTGCTGGGACATAGGGTAGCTCTATGCTCAACTTTTTGAGGAACCTCCAGGGACATGTATATCTATGGCCACTGTCAGACCAGCACCTTGCAGTTGATTGCTAGTCTAAGCATGGTATATATAGTAAATCAGTTTTTAGGAAAGGTAGGAGAGCAGGGTACTAATATGCACTCTCAGTTGCAATTTATTTACCTCTGGTTATAATGTGGATGGCTCCATAAGAGGAGAAAGGTGACCTGATAGATCTTCTGAGCCAGATTCTGGTTCTAAAATGCCACTTCTTCATAAGGTTCTATAAAATCTATGCTTGGGGACTTGAAGATAAAATATTACATTGGCCAGGAAGAAAGCCTGTATTGCTAAATTTAGAGGAGGGGGAAAGGACACCCAGTTAAATTCAGATTTTAGCTTTTTAAAAAGAAATTGGACAATGGAATATTACTCGGCCATCAAAAAGAATGAAATCCTACTATTTACAATGACATGGATGGAACTAGAGGGTATTATGCTAAATGAAATAAGTCAGTCAGAGAAAGACAAATACCATATGATTTCACTCATATGTGGAATTTCAAAAACAAAACATGAACATAGGGGAAGGGAAGGAAAAATGAGACAAAAACAGAGAGGGAGACAAACCATGAGAGACTTTAACTATAGCGAAAAAACTGAGGGTTGTTAGAGGGGAGGTGGTGGAGGAATGGGTAACTGGGTGATGGACATTAAAGAGGACACTTGAAGTAATGAGCACTGAGTGTTGTGTGCAACTGACGAATCACTAAATTCTACTTCTGCAACTAATAATACAGCATATGTTAGTTCAATTGAATTTAAATAAAAACATCTTTAAAAAGAACTTGAGACATATTTATATTAAGAATTTATTCAATGTGGGGCGCCTGGGTGGCTCAGTGGGTTAAGCCTCTGCCTTCCGCTCAAGTCATGATCTCAGGGTCCTGGGATTGAGCCCCGCATCAGGCTCCCTGCTCAGCGGGGAGCCTGCTTCCCTCTCTCTCTGTCTGCCTCTCTGCCTACTTGTGATCTCTGTCTGTCAAATAAATAAATAAATAATATTTTAATAAATAGATCAGAACTGTCTGATTCTTGGTTAACATCAAAACCTACACATTGTTGGGGTGCCTGAGTGGCTCAGTCAGTCAAGTGGCCAACTCGATCTCAGCTCAGGTCTTGACCTCAGGGTCGTGATTTCAAATCTTCACTGGGCTCCATGCCCAGCGTGAAGCCCACTACAAGAAACAAACAAAACAAAATCTAAACACATTGTCTGGCAGATAATAAAATGATAAAATGTCAAAGCTGCAAATAACCTTAGAAATCTCATCCAGCATGTCTGTGTGATAGAACAGAGGCATAGAGCCCTGTATCAGTGGGCATCAGCATGGCAGTCCCCTAATCTGCAGACTCTGTCCAGAGTCTTGTCCTGACTGTTGCTTCCTCAGGTGACATCAGGCCATGAGGGTGGACTGGCCCATATCTCAGGTTCCAAGTGACGAGTAAACTCATGCTTCCAGACACCAAAGCTGTCAAAGTAGTGAGAATTTTTAAGAGTTACAAGAACGACTATTGCCACACTGTAACACTCCAGCAAGAGCAAAGTGCACAGTGGGTTTAGGAAGGAAAACAGAAAAAGGTATTAAAATCAAATGTGATGCTTCCAGCTAATTCAGCGGGTAAAATCCAGTCATTCTATCCTTTATCCTCACAAGGTTGAGTCAAAGGGCTTATGTCTGAACTTAAGTAAAACAAACTGGTTAGGAAAATTCACAGTGAGTTGACAACGGGTTTGCAGAACAGATAGAGTATAGAAATTGACTTATGAATTGCTGATGCTAGTTATTTATTGCCTTCTTTCCTCTGCTTGTCACTCTAACTTAAAAGAATAAATAGGGAGAAGAAAGCAAAAAAAAAAGAATAGAGCTGAGATTCCATCTCCGAGAGGAAGGGGTGAAATGACATTAACATAGTGAAGTACTTGTCCTCCTTTTCCTTGAAATTTCCCTTCAGCAAATTTCCTTTATTTAATGCATCTTCCTGTCAGAAATCCTTGAAGTTGTGTGGGGAAGCTTTGTCTCCATCTCCCCAGAAATAGCCCACATTCCTATTTATGTATGTATCGGGTGATCCCTTTTAGAAACGGGAAAGCTGATTAGGACAATTCCCATTAAAATGGAAATGGTTAAAAGTAAGCTCCCATAGAAAACTAAACTTCATCTAAAGAAATCACTACTACTCAACCTTTTCAGTTTTGTGAATCGTAAGTTACATCCCTGCCTTGAGATCTCCCAGGGGGTGGTGCTTTAAAAAGAGGGCAGAGATAGGGTGCCTGGGTGGCTCAGTCAGTTAAGCCTTTGGCTTAGGTCATAATTGACTTTCTCTGCTTGGCTTATTTTCAAGGAAAGGTGATGGAAAGAAAATTACACTTACCAAAGATAGTCCATATACACTATGGAGTATTATACCTCCATCAGAAAGGATGAATATCTAACTTTTGTAGCAACATGGACAGGACTGGAAGAGATGATGCTGAGTGAAATAAGTCAAGCAGAGAGAGTCGATTATCATATGGTTTCACTTATTTGTGGAGCATAACAAAAAGCATGGAGGACATGGGGAGTTAGAGAGAAGGGGGGCTGGGGTAAATTGGAAGGGGAGGTGAATCATGAGAGACTATGGACTCTGAAAAACAATCTGAGGGGTTTGAAGTGGCAGGGGGATGGGAGGTCAGGGTACCAGGTGGTGGGTATTATAGAGGGCACAGATTGCATGGAGCACTGGGTGTGGTGAAAAAATAATGATACTGTTATGCTGAAAATAAATAAATTTTAAAAAATTTAAAAAAAAAAAAGTGGGAGTTGGGGTGGGGAGAGACAACTAAAAGAAGAAAATTCCTAGAGCTGAAGACAAAAGTCTTCAGGATGAAATGCCATGCAAGATAAATAAAAAGGATTTATACCAAGATATAGATAGATAGATAGATAGATATTTATCTATATATATACACCAAAGTATACCTTATGCCAAGGTAGAGCCTTGTAAAACTGCAGAATTTCAAGGAAAAAGTAGAGACCATAGAGCTCCTAGAGAATAAAAACAGGTTCCCTACAAAGGAGGAATTCAAAGTAATATTTAACTGCTCAACAGAGTGCCTGAATGATATAAGACAATATTTTAAACATTTGGAGAGAAAAAAATGGTATAGATCTATAATTCTAAACTGCATAGTACCAGCCATCTTGATCACGGAAATAAGATTAAGAAAATGATAAGACTTAGAAGGAAAAAGATAAAACTGACTATCAGTCAATTCTTAGAAATAATGAGTTAAGCCAAGTTCCCAGATTAAAAAAAAAAAAAATGAACCTCTCAATAGCATTATTCTACACTCACCAATTAGAAAATATAATTGAGGGAGAGTATGTGCTTTGGTGAGTGCTGTGAAGTGTGTAAACCTGGTGATTCACAGACCTGTACCGCTGGGGATAAAAAATAAAAAATTAAAAAAAAAAAAAGAAAATATAATTGAGTGGCACCTGGGTGGCTCAATCATGTCAGTGTCCAACCCTTAATCTCAGCTCAGGTCTTTATCTCAGGGTCATGAGTTCAAGCCATATGCTGGGCGTGTAGCCTACCTAAAAAGAAAAAGAAAGTAAAATTGAAAGTAAGATACTAGTCACCTGGGTGGCTCAGTCATTAAGCATCTGCATTTGGCTCAGGTCCTGATCCCGGAGTCCTGGGACAGAGCCACACATTGGGCTCCTTGCTCAGCGAGAAGCCTGCTTCTCCCTCTCCCTCTGCCACTGCTTGAGTTCTCTCTCTCACTGTGTCTCTCTCTGCCAAATAAATAAAATGTTTCAAAAAAGAAAGAAAGAAAGAAATTAAGATATCATTCAGAGAAGCAACAAAGCCAAGTGTGAAGAAAAGTAAAAAGGTTCAGAGATATTCAAGGACTCTGTGGACACATCCTTCTGGAAAAAAATTTCATAGAATCTGAAAACAATAAGATTAACCCACATTACTATGAAAAAAAATCCTGTGAAGACAGCTATGTGGCTAAGACAAGACATTAGAAGATATAAAGAAGACTGTCTTCAAAAAGAATGTTGGAATGGATTTTATTCAGCAAATCATATGAGTAAGAAGCTGAAAGAACTTACTGATAAGGCAAAGAAACATGTTTTTTTGTGTTTCTCAACAACAACTCTGGAAGCCCTGGAAAAATTTTAGAAACCTGAAAAAAAAAATAGGAAAAATTCTCTTCCAAGTGGCAAAGATTTGATTTGGTGGGAGTATGTTTGTTTATTGGTTCAATCCTCCTGCCTCAGTGTTAAATAGTATTACATGTACCACTCATAAGAATTAACTTGAAATGTATTAAAGACCTAAATGTAAAAGTTGAATTGTCAAACTCTTACACGAAAACATAGGGGAAAACCTGCTTGATTTTGGTCTGGGCAATGATTTTTTGGATGTAACATCAAAAGTACAAGCAACAACATCAACAACAAAAAAGTATAAGCAACAAAAGCAAAAATAAACAGATAAGACCATATCAAACTAAAGAAAGTTCTATACAGAAAATGAAGCAATCAGTTAAGTAGCACCTGGGTGGCTCAGTCGGTTAGGCATCTGCCTTCGACTCAGGTCATGATCCTGGGATCAAGCCCTGCAACAAGCTCTCTGCTCAGCTGGGCTCCTCCTTCTCCCTCTCCTTCTGCTTGTCTCTCCCCCTGCTTGTGTTATCTCTCTGTCAAATAAATAAATAAAATCTTTTATAAATAATAATAATAATAATAATATAACTAACAAACTCAGGGGCCAGTAGTGGGGGAGGTGGGAGTCATCTTTCACATTAGGGTGTTGACTAATACAGCCTAACGATGACATACATCAGGAAACAGAGAACTGTATTATTTACTCTGGTGGTAGCCACCTTTAGAATTAAAAAACAGAACAGTTAAGAAGTGACCACCTCTGAAAAGTGATACTAAAGATAGAGTGAGAGATTTTTACTTGTTATTTAAAACCATTGAATACCAATCTATTTTTTAAAACTATGTGTATGTATTATGTAATAATAATAACTTAAGAAGTATCATTTTATCTTCAAGACATAACTATATTTTTCTATATTGCACATGCTGGAAACAGAAACAGTATGCTGACGTCCAAGAAACTGTTAAAATACTTCCACTGCCTCATAACAGAGTGATCAAACACTGACATATGCTTAATACAGCTTTAATGCTGTAAAAGAAAAAACATCATGCAAACACTAAACTTGTTCAGATTTCTGTGTGTTCTAATGGGAAACAACTCTTCCACAGATTTGTTTCAGAAGTTAAGAATTTGCAGGGCGCCTGGGTGGCTCAGTGGTTAAGCCTCTGCCTTCGGCTCAGGTCATGATCCCAGGGTTCTGGGATCAAGCCCCACATGGGCTCCCTGGTGGGTGGGGAGCCTGCTTCTCCCTCTCCCACTGTCCCTGTTTGTGTTCCCTCTCTCGCTATGTGTCTCTCTGTGAAATAAATAAATAAAATCTTTTTTTAAAAAAAGTTAAGAATTTGCTTACTTCCCACAAATCCACACTCACTGTCTTTAAGAACCTTTCTTTTTCATGTTTCCCAAGTCCTGAAACGCAACTGAAAATAAAAAATAGAGTGAAAGATGATATTCTTAAGTTTGTGGTGCTAGGGGCTATTGACCATTTTAGGAGCCAACTAAGATGCTTCCAGAAATAAATTTTAAAAACTAGCTTATTGCAGAAAACCAATGAAAATATATCACCCAACAAAAAATGTCCCTGTCAAACACATCTTTAACTAAAATCAACATGGTGAGTTGATTTCTTGGGTGGGAGAAGGACGAACAGAATATTAGAGCAGTCTGCCTGCTAGATCTCGCCCCAGAGAGAACAGACCAGCGCGGACCTGTAGATGTAACAGGAAAGCAGTTGCTTCCGAAATTATGATGAGAAAGTAGACACTTGGGAAATAGTTTTCATACAAAATTTGACCCACTATGGATAGTAGGAATGATTTATGCTGCCACAAAGTGTCAGACAAAACAAAGGAAAACCGAGTTAGCCTCGCAAGTCTGTGAGGCCCCGAGGATCAACCTGGCATTAAGTCCCAAACAGAGTTAACCATCTAGAGAATGGTTGCTTTTACTCAGGCTTCTTTATGGATTGTAAGCCTGTCACATTTCACTCGTTTCATGAGCCTCATCTACAAGCCACACTAAAAATTAATTAGCAAAACAGATTCATCACTGTGATTATAGGACGCAGTGAGTCTAAAGTCAGGAATGTAATGTTTGCCATAGAACTATCTGGCGAGGCCAGAAAGACAGGAGTGCCTGACCATAATAGGATGATTAATCAAAGTTCCCTAAGCAACTCTTCCATGGTAAGCCCACAGTAAAGAGGAAGTGCTGCAAGGCATAGTCAACTCCAAACAACGTGATAAAACTGTAGAAACAAGGGTAGAGAGGCCAATCTGATACATCAATCAGAAACAGAGCAGCTAATTTTAAACACATGAAAATTTTATAGGCTAAGCGCTTCAACTGCACACATTGACAGGACCTAAAAGCTCACATGTTATTCCAAACTAAAGGACATAGTTAGACACAAATTGGGGCAGCTGCCAATGACCACCCAAGGTCACGTCTGTGCTCTTCACTGCTCTCTAACAGCTCATGCTCCCACTGGTGCCAGAGGTGGCACACAGCCTGCCAACTCACATAGCTCCTCTCCCATGCTGGCCATGATGCCGGGTCCAGGATTGGACAATGGTTCAACCTGTAGCTAGGATGCAGGCGCCATATTGCCTGTCCGAGTGGCACGGGGACGATGCTGGAGTGGCTCGAGCTTTGTTCCCTGCCATTCAGGGAAAGTCCATCCATGACAATGTACAAGGCAAAAACAAAGCTAGCCTGTGTAGGGTCCCAATGGCATTCAAATCCCTAGATGTCACCAGACCTGGAGCTGACTCTGAGCCTGCCCTTTCAGCAAGATGTCTATGCGAACCAATGCATTCTTTTAGCTTTAATTAAAGTTGGGTTTTTGTCATTTGAAAGAGGCTTAATGTTTATCATCTATGTAAATAGTTTATTGAAGAAACATGGCTCTTTAGGGGAATGATGTAAAGCAATTTTTTAAATTATTGCCTGAAGCTATACTACTTTGAGTCTCCCTCTCTCATCTTTTAAAGATATGCACAAATTAAATGCCTTCCAGTTTTTATGGGAGTCAGCAAACTTTTTCTGTAAAGAACCTGATAGTAAATATTTTAGGCTTTGTGGGTCACATGTGATCTCTGTTTCATATTGTTATTTTGTGATCCTTTAAAAAATAACAACACTATGGATTGGGACTGGATTTGACCCATGAATTGTTTAAAAAGTTCAGTTTTGGGGACACCTGGGTGGCTCAGTTGGTTGGGCAGCTGCCTTCGGCTCAGGTCATGATCCCAGCATCCTGGGATCGAGTCCCACATCGGGCTCCTTGCTCGGCGGGGAGCCTGCTTCTCCCTCTGCCTCTGCCTGCCATTCTGTCTGCCTGTGCTCGCTCTCTCCCCTCTCTCTCTCTGATAAATAAATAAAATCTTTAAAAAAAAAAAAAGTTCAGTTTTGAACTTCAGTCTCATTCCTTTTTTTTTTTTTTTTAAAGATTGTTTGTTTGTCTGACACAGAGAGAGAGAGAGAAAGCAAGAACAAGCAGGGGGAGCAGCACAGGGAGAGGTAGAAGCAGGCTCCCCAATGAGCAGGGAGCCCGATGTGGGACTTGATCCCAGGACTTTGGGATCATGACCTGAGCCAAAGGCAGATGCTTAACCATCTGAACCACCCAGGTGCCCCAAGCTTCAGTCTCATTCTTGGGAGAAGCCCATTTCTGCCATGTGTGCTGGACTGCCAGGTTTATGTGTCCTCCGACACTGAGCAAATACTGTAGCTACTCATGTAGATAACTAAGTAAATCAAAGTGACCACCAGGAAGTCCCCCATGATTCCCAAAGCCAAGATTAGGGTGAGGCAAGCAAGATGCCCTGGACACAAAAGTTAAGGAATTTCTCACCCTTAGATACTAATCCTACATTTGTGCAAACCTAGGACTGAGTGCTTCCCTAAATTTTGCACCATGGATGCCCTCCTTTGCCTCACCGTTCTCCTAGCCCAGACAACTCCCACGTAACAGCTCACTCTTAAGAAGAGTGAAACTGGTTTGCTTGCTCTATGATGTTTGCTGATTTGGGTCCTGGCTTTTCCTGGAGTATAACCTACTCCATGTATTCATATTAGCCCAGCCCATGAATCACCCCTACCCTCAATGGGACTTGGGGGCAAGGAGGTTTGTGCTTTTATTGTGTGGTGAGTAATATAATCAATTTTTCTGACTTAGGAATCTAATATCTTCTGCCAGTAGATGTGGAAGCTAACTTGTTAGCTTGCAAAGTAAAATCAGATCCTCTACAGTTCTTGACTTTCATATCTGATGCAAAACCCCTTGCCCATTGCTATCCTCCAAACCATCTCCATCGAGGGCTGGATGGCAACCCCAGGACTTGTAACAGTATTGTCCATCCTTGTGATATTTTCTCCCTTTTCTTCTTTAAATCTGGAGCTGGAGACAAGGAGGAGGGAGGGAAGATACCCCCGGTAGGAAGGGTCCTTCATTTCTCTTAACTGGACTTGGTTCTGTCTCACGCTGGTGGTCTCCAAATAGGCTTTATGTGTGTTCCTCTCATGCTCCTGTTAGCTTCAGCCCAGCTCCTTCAGGGAGGAGGAGTCTCTCCCTTTGACCCATACACAACAAACGTCCTCAAAGCCCCTCTTGAGGTGGTTAGTTTTCTCACTTGACCTAGGTAACTGTATAGTTCCTGTCCTTCCTTTAACCTCCAAGTTCCTTCTCAAGGAGTTCAAAGAATCTCTAAGTAACTTTTCCATAGCCTGAGGATATCCTGGAACAGGATATCTAGAACAAACCTAGAACAGGGTGGCAGCTCCCACCCACTTCTACAGAAGCACTCATGCCACATGCACCTCAAGGTCCCTTCACACTCTACTGACTCAGGCTACTCTAGCCAACTTCTTGCCTTCAGAGACCCATAGACAGAAGCACGTAGTAGTTCTGTGTACACATTCCATTCCAGATTCTATGGGAAATATTTTCTGCTTCTCTGTGCTCTGTCCATGCTCCACTAAAGTGACAATGCAAGAAGGACCTATTGGTACTTTTGGTGTCAGACTGATTGTCTTGGAGCCACCCACCCCTCCCCACCCGCCCCAGGTTGGGAGAAACCACCGAGAGAAGTGGAACAAGTCCTCTGCTATTTCTTCTTAAGGTCAAAATTTCACTCCCCCTTCTTCAAACTTCTTACATAACCTCACAGGTAAAGGAAGTGTTCATACAATAAATACAGAATTTGGTAGTGTTGGACAGTAGATAGTCCATTTTGGGTTAGGACGAAGAATTTACTATCCTTTCTTCTTAGTTTCAGGCATGGCCATGGATTCCAGAACAATAGGAAAGTTCCTACTGAATATCCTGACACCTGCATTAAGACATGGGTCTTTTATACACATGGGAAATGAACATATGCAACAACTTTGCAACATTGTTAGGTTCCACTAAAATAAATCCCACAATGAGAAACTTTGTACTATTTTCATAGGTTTCAGTATATATGATGATAGCACAAACAAAAACTGGTCTCAAACTTAAGGGAAATTTTTTTCAAGAGAAATTTATAATACATTCAAACATATTAACCAGAAAAGACAACTTCAGAAATTAGAAAAACAAAAATGTCCTTATTAGAAGTATTAAACTGTTTTCTGACTCAGTAGAATGCTTGTGGATACTTCATTGTTCAAATGACTTTATTGTCTTGTACACCAATCATGACACCACCAAAAATATCATCTTGTGCAGTTTTAGGGCTGGCCTCAAAGGGTTCTAGGTCTTTATAGCAGCGGCTCTTAAACTTCAGCATACCTGCATCGAGGTCCCCTGGTGGGCTTATTAAAACCCTAATTGCCAGATCCCAACCCCAGTTTCTGACCCATCAGCTACTTGTTGGGTGGGGTCCAAGAATTTGCCTTGCTAACAAGTGTTCAGTGATGTCAATGTTGCTGGTCTGGGAATCAAACATTATTAAAGAACCACTGCCTAGGGCACCATCTTCTAGCTCAGGACAGCCCAGAGGGGCCCAATCTAACCTGTCCTCTCTTTATACAGCTTTATTATACCACAGGCATACTCATTTGTTTACATATTGTCTCTGGCAGTTTTCTTGGTACAGTTGTAGAGTTGTGTAGCTGGGACAAACTTTATACCCTACGAAACCCTTTTTCTGGTCCTTTTTGGAATATTCACTGTTGGTGAATTTGGTCCCCTAAAGGAAAAGTTTGCTCATCTCTGATCTAGAGCATCATCTTTTAGCCCATAGCAAACCCTACCACATAGCCTTCTGGACTGGACAAAGGATGGTTACAGAGGATAACCATGCAAGGCTGCTGCCATGATTGGGGCTTATTTCATTAATTACGCAATTTAATTAAATTGTGTAATAGCCTTGACTTTGTATGGGTCATTTGCAGCTATACCTAAAGTTTAAAACTATTTGCTGGGAACCTTAATTTATATTCAGGTCATTATTTCAATTCTTTTAATGAAAAAAAACTTTAATGTCCCTATACACCTTGAAAGATAAAGAACTGTTGGAATTATCTGTTATCCAGTAACAAAGGGAAATTGGAAGGATGCAACATTTATTATAGTAGAGTTTACTTCTCATACAGAGATGTACATACAAGGAAAAAAAACCTCATAAAGTCAAAATTATGCTTGAAAATCTAAGTCACCTTTAAAATACAGTATACAACATTTACAGACCATGTTGGAGGCAGACTCTCAATATGTCCAACACAGCCAATTTTTCCTTCAGCATTCAAACAGATGGCTCATTCTTTGGGTGAGCACCAGATGAAGTAGTTGGCTTGTATTTGAGGCCATCTTGTGTAAAAAAAACACTTATCTTTAAACACTAGAATCACACTCTGCACAGTGAGAAGCTCACACTACATGGCACAAAGAATCTATGACCAATTGAGGAAGCCACAGATTAATGTCTCCCTTTTAACACTTAGTCTGGGGGATACTCAAGAGAAATGGTAGGCACAAGTGACTGCAGGACTTAAATTCTCAACCTTTCTCACTTTCTCTTTGGCCCAGCACTCCAGTTGGAGTCATAAAATTTGAGTGTAACTCTGATGGGATTCCTCTATGTACATGAAGATACTGGTAATGAAATCAAGATCTTGAAATGGTGGTTCATATCCCACTCCTGGTACTAATTTCTGCTATTGCTTTGCTCAGAGTAAGAAAAATCCAGGTAAACTTAAAGAAGAAAGATTTGAAATTTTTCAGCATCCATAATGGTACTAGTACTTTGATACTATTATCTCTGTTTATGTCAGGGCTTTTTTTTTTTTTTTTTTTTTTTTTTTTTTTTTTTTTTTAAAGATTTTATTTATTTATTTGTCAGAGAGAGAGCGAGAGCGAGCACAGGCAGACAGAGTGGAAGGCAGAGTCAGAGGGAGAAGCAGGCTCCCTGCGGAGCAAGGAGCCTGATGTGGGACTCGATCCCAGGACGCTGGGATCATGACCTGAGCCGAAGGCAGCTGCTTAACCAACTGAGCCACCCAGGCGTCCCTGTCAGGGCTTTTTAGCTCCAAAAAATCCAAGCTGGAAGTTGACTAGGTCATCCGTCACCATCCCTCATCTCGGACCCCTGAAGAGTCACGACCATGGCTGAGTTAACACCATGGTAAAATGCAAACACTTCTATTCCAATAGACAAAGCTGTCTTGGGCTATTTTCCTTTGACAAAGGCAACTTAAGAGACTGTCACTTTAAGGCTCCATCCATATTTAGTACAAATACCAAATACCACGCCCCTCCAAAGGATCCCAAAGATTATTTGAAGCCATTATTTATTCCTCATGGTAAGTTCACATGAGATTGTTTTCATTTTTAAAGACTCTACTTATTTGAGAGAGAGAGAGAGAGAGAGAGAGAGTGTGTGTGTGTGTGTGTGTGTGTGTGTAATCAGGGAAGGAGCAGGAAGAGAGGGACAAGCAGACTCCTCAGTGAGCATGGAGCTGGACATGGGGCTGATCCCACAACCCTAAGATCATGACCTGAGCTGAAATCAATAGCTGGATGCCTAACCAACTAAGTCACCCAGGCGCCCCAACATGAGATTGTTTTTAGAAAGACAATACTGGTTAAAATTTTTTAAAGATTAAGTTCAAGTTTACCTTTGTTTCAAATAAAATTAAAATGCTAAGTTGAGCCTCACACAAGTCCTATGAAGATAGGTATTAATCTTACTTTGCATATGAGAAATTGAAGAGCACAATTAAGTCACACAGGTTTTGGGCTATAGCTGGACCCTAATCCTAGATCTTCTCAGATTCCCAGAAGCTGAATTAGTAGATTTCTTGATAAGTAAATCAATGGCTAACTTTGGTGTAATCATTACAGGAACATGAAAAGAATACGAAATAGTTACTATACAATTATTTTAATTGTTGAATGTATAAGTCCAAAATACAATAAGGTAAGACAGTCTGACTGGAGTAACAGCCTCAGGAAATACACATTTTACAGTTTCAGCAATTTGTATTACAGGGCTAGTGAAAACGAGGAATGCCATCTATCCCTATCTTTTTTTTTTTTTTTTAAGATTTTATTTATTTATTTGACAGACAGAGATCACAAGTAGGCAGAGAGACAGGCAGAGAGAGAGAGGAGGAAGCAGGCTCCCCACTGAGCAGAGAGCCCGATGCGGGACTCGATCCCAGGACCCTGAGATCATGACCCGAGCCGAAGGCAGCGGCTCAACCCACTGAGCCACTGAAATAGAACACACACAAATTTAAAAGATTCTTAGTTCTAGTAAACAACCTTTCCCTTAGCATATTATTCATCTAGGTAGAGCAAAAAGTCACATGAACAAACTCAATTTTACCATTTTTCCTCCTTTTGCATAAAAAGTCAGAAATATAGTTTAAGGAAGCTTGGGCTCATTAGAAAAATGGCTTAAATTTTTTAAAATTAATGTAAGAATTTCAGTATGTTTACTCAAAAATCATTATTTGTTTGATTCAGTTTAATGAAATGTATTTGTTTCTTACATTTAGTGGTTATGAGTGGAGATTGTTTAGACTGACCAATCCATTAGAACATATGTCTAATCTTCCATTAGAATATAGGTCAATGAGTCAAGAAACATCTCCTCATGGGTGATTTAGGACTTCCATGATTTCCTAATGGTTACCATAATTATACTTTGAGATTTAATGAACACATGACATAAAAAAGTCTTCTGTCCCAGGGTGCCTGGGTGGCTCAGTTATTAAATGTCTGCCTTCGCTCTGGTTATGATCTCAGGGTCCTGGGATTGAGCCCCACCTTAGGCTCTCCACACCTTGGGGAGACTACTTCTCCCTCTCCCACTTACCCTGCTGTGTTCCCTCTGTCTCTGTCAAATAAATAAAATCTTTAAAAAAATTTAAATTAAAGGGGGCGCCTGGGTGGCTCAGTGGGTTAAGCCGCTGCCTTCGGCTCAGGTCATGATCTCAGGGTCCTGGGATCGAGTCCCACATCGGGCTCTCTGCTCAGCAGGGAGCCTGCTTCTCTCTCTCTCGCTCTCTCTCTCTGCCAGTCTCTCTACCTACCTGTGATCTCTCTCTGTCAAATAAATAAATAAAATCTTTAAAAAAAAATTAAATTAAAAAAATCTGTCCCAATTTGCTGATTCATACTCAAATAAAATGTAAAATATCTGATCTAAATTTATGTAATTTATTAACCAGCAAAATTATGGTATTATTACTGGTATGCACTCAATTTACTTATTATCAGTGTTTCTCTACTTGCAATTTGGACAGAACAGTTCTCAATATTTGGGATTGTCTTGAGCAATACAGGAGTTAAGCATCTCTGGCCCCAGAACCCAGTTCACTACATTATTGTAACCACAGCACTGTGTGGGCATGAGACATGAATGTGTTTCCAGATATTGTGAAAACACTACCACTCCTTTCACCCGTTTCAAGAACCACTGTGATGAACAATACAGTAGACACAGACAAAGTCTGGCACAGATAGGTAGTTCTTTGGAATAGGTTTTTGGGGGACAAGGTATATTCAGTGTAAGACTTAGCTGGAAAATTTTCTTATAACCCTTAATTTGACTTGCTGACTTCTTCATTATTGAGCTGGATTGTATTTTAGAGAAATACATCTATATGATATTATGAATAATGAACACTGTTTATTCTATCAGATAATTGTGTTCATTTAAGTCGAAGAAGGGTTCTGAGTCAGAACTCTGAACTCAGGAATTGTACTTCTCTCTTCCTATCATGGCTCCCAGCCACCCCCTAACCACCACACAGGACTTGGTCTGAAAGAAAATATAATGGAAAATCAAGTTATCTCTGTTTATAAACGTCACATATCATCCAAGATTTTTCTTTAAAGTAATTCAGATTTATTAATATTACTGATTTTATAGAGCACATTTATACATTAGTTCCAGACTTACTTTTGGAAAATTGTTATGCCTATACATATCACAAAGATATACCGCAGAACCTTTGCACTATTATGTATATGAATTCCAAATCAGAAAGCCTTAACCTTAAGAATTAAGACTGCATGGAGACTTTTATTAAAATGCATGTGAATCTGAAATCTCAAAAGTGGATACAGCATCAATCTGCTTTCATACTTTTTTCTTCAATAATTCATTTGCAAGAAAAAAGGGAGGGAGGCAAAATTTCATTTAAAAACTTTCAAGTCTTGAAATCAAAACCACTCCTTAGAGAGCACACAGCCACAGAATCTGTTTTCTATGAGCTTGTATTGAAAATAATCCAAAATATCCATTACATTTGTGTATTTGTTACAAATTGCAATGTACATTATGGATCCCTGCATCTACATATGCACATAAACTGGCTATATTTACAGTAATAATGAGATTGCCTCTATAGAGTAAATGATACAATAAATGTTGAACTATTTTAAATGGTTGCTATTTCTATTTTATGGTAAGTGATACGTCTTCATTGTTTTGAAAGTGTAGACAACTGAAATTAGATTGTCAATACCATTCCTCTACAGTAAGCACTAATGGGTATAGTCTACATGAACATATCCTGTGCATTCCTTTGAATCAGGTGAAGAAAAATAATAGCCATAACTTACTAATAAGTCATATAAAATAGCTGCCTTTCTACTGATGACATTCTTGCTTCTAGTGTTGGATTAATATTTTTAATTTGGAGAATTTATAAATATACAGGAAATGTGTGACACCCATTAACCAAGACTCACAGACTAACATAATTCCATGTTGATGTAATAATAGAAGCTGTAATTTATAACAGATACCAAATACAATGCAAGCTTACTACAACTATCAGAGGCTTCCTCATCCTAAAACATTTATGCTTTTGAATAGTTGCTAGCTCTAAAATTTTTATATCCACTTTAAGTATTCATTTGCTTAAATTTAAGCTTTCTGCCCAGCAGTGCCTTGAGAAATTTTTAAACTCTGATTTGACTTTTTAGTATCTTTTTATTTTCATCACAGCCTAGATATCTAAAGAATCCAAACATTTTGGGGTGTATGTGTTGAAATATTTCAGAACATGTGATACTGGGGGCTAAAATAAAGGAAAATTTCAAGGTTAGAAACTCCATAGCTACGAAGAATACCAAATAGGCAGCACCATACCAGAAACTATGTAGGGAAGACAGAGTATCTGGACATCCAAAATAGGAAACACACCGGACACAAGTACAAGGGCAAAACGAGCACACGAAAAACCATACAAAGCTGATAACTAATAAAATAGCAAAGATATTTAGCCAACAATTAAAAAAATTGTGTTTAAGCTTGCTCTCTCAATTTGTTTCTGAAACGAGCTGGTTGGAGAAAAGAAGCTTTACTAGACTAAGCAAAAGCTTAGCTCTCCTAAGATCTTTAGATCTTAAAAGTGTATCAACAAAGTCATGATTCTCAATCTTGACTGTATATTAGAATTACCACAAAGCTGTTCAAACAAAGAAACAACCACCACTCCCCAACCCTCACCAGTCACCACCTACGCCTCTTGCCCTATCCCTAGAGACTCTGGCTCAAGTGTTTGAAATGGGGACATGAACAATGCTATTTATTAAGAGTGTGCCGGTGACCCTAACATACAGACAGGGTTGAGACCCTCTGAATTAAAATGCAAAAGTCAAATGAAAGGGTCAGAGAAAGTGGATGGTAATCTAGGAATCTGATGATGCCTCATGGAAAGAAACTCATCCATGTTAATATAAAAAATACAAGTGACTATTATCAAGACTGAGCACATGCTTATCCTGATTTAATCTTTTTTTTTTTTAGATTTTTTTTTTTAAGATTGTATTTATTTATTTGAGAGAGAATGAGTGAGAGAGAGCATGAGAGAGGAGAAGGTCAGAGGGAGAAGCAGACTCCCCAAGGAGCTGGGAGACTGATGCAGGACTCGATCCTGGAAGTCCAGGATCATGACCTGAGCCGAAGGCAGTCGCTCAACCAACTGAGCCACGCAGGCACCCCTTATCCTGATTTAATCTTAAATAGACTTAAGACAAAACCATTCCCCTTGCCTTTTTAATCCACTAGGGATGTAAGAATAGTAATATAAGTAATGTCTGAATGGGTCAGTCCACTAAGTCCTCATTCAGCTGTACAGAAGGACCCAGAGGAGTTCATCTATCAAAGGCCAGTCCTTCTACCCATACTCTGGATTTACTTGCTTCTGAACCTCATTTTATATTGCTCTCTTTTCTGTATCTCATCTCTCTCGAATCCATCCCGTTAGTATTTCAACATTTCAGTCTCTCCCATCTTAAAGCACACATGCCTAGATCCCTAACATCCTTGCCCACAATCCCATCAGTGTAGCCCACAAGGGCAGCGGCTGACAATCCTGGGCATCTCCTCTCACTACGAACCACCAAGTTCTTCTACGATACTACCTAGAAAGGTCTCAAATAGGTCACCTCTCTCCATGCCCACGGCTACTTCCCCAAGGCCAAGCAACCACTGCCAGTCTCTTTCAAGTATAGAAATACCCTTGTAATAAATTATCCTCAGATCCACTCTTCTCCCCTTTTCACATTACAGCCTAAACAAGCTCATTTTGGCAAACTACCAAACCCGAACTTCAATTTCTTCATATGTAAAGTCCTTTTTTTCGGACTTTACAGGATTGTTGGGAAGATCAAATGAATACTAGCGATCAAATGAATGGTTAGTGACTGCAAAGCAGAAAAGGTCACTGTTTATTAGTGTACAAATACTTAAAAGCAACTGAACTACTTACATTAGGAGATGAAATGGAATATCCAGGGACTAAATCAAAAGGCCTATAATCTTGTTTAATCTGGCTTCCCCCAACATTCCAGTCTCAGTTTAGCCTCCATACACCAGCCTCATAAAGCTGTTCCCTTTTTCTGGAATGCTCTCCTTGCCCCACTAGGCCAACTAATTCCGCTCACCGTTCAAGTTCTGGTTTAAATCTTAATTTCTCCAAGAAACCTACCCTGACTCCCCCCCTTTCCCCACCAATATCAGGTCCCCCAAACCTTCTGTACTATTTCCTGGTACATCACATTTGTTGTTATCCGTTCCACGATCTTCCTTCCCAGTGGACAGTGAGCCTCATGAAGGATTATGTCCATAATCCCTCCAATAAGCACCAGGACTGGGAGAATATAGGTTTTCAAGTATTTAGTAACTGATTTTAATGATGTAACTGAAAAATACCCGTAAGCACTACACTTTAATAGAAGCCTGTGGCTCTCTTTAGCATGAGTTGGTAATTGCTGGCATTACTCTATCACTTTGTCTCCTTTGAGCTTCACCAACCAGAAATAAATACCGTAAAGAGTAAGGAAGTACCTTCATTTTTTATTTCCAATATAACTTCTTGAATATAAAAGTTGTATGTCTAACATAACTTCTGTGGAGGTAAGAGAACATCTGATTGGCTTGTTGCTATTTCAACACCAGGAAATCATACACTGAAGAAAAAGCACTGATCGGCTTTCCCATCCTGGGTAATTACTAATCACTTGGTGATCAGGATCTTAATTTGGAATGCATTTTAACTTGTTACCTTACTTGCTATACTTGCTACTTATTTAGTCACAGAGTGAGAAGATTCTCATAAATTGTCATCTCTAAGAATTTTACTACATTCTGATTCTACAAGAAGTTTACAAGACTAGTAGTCCTTATATCCAGCCCTATAAATATCTTCACCCAGAAGTGTCTTTATACATTATCATCCATAAGCTAGTTTTCTACTGAATTTAATATTAAATTGTTCTTATCTCAATGGACTGGAAACACTTGGTTTTGTTCCCACTAGTTACATCTTGCTTTAATGCTATGTCACATGGATTATCTCCTAAAACTGAATCCTGATTTCTGGGTCAACATTTTCAGTCTGCCTTAGGGTTTTCATCTACATTTGCTATAACCATTTTTTTATTCATTGGTAAGGTTGGTATATCTGCTTTTCCATGCATTTCCTCCCCTTTTCTATCTTCTTTCATTTCCTACTACCATTGTTTAATTCATTCAGCAGTACTTACTAACCTATCAGTCTTCTAATTCATTTATCTTAACCTAAAATTTCCTTTTTTTCTCCCAATCACAAAATCACTTTTTCTTCTGGAAGTGTATTTTATATTGCCCAAATTTTTTTAATGATTTTATTCATTTATTTGACAGACAGAAATTACATGTAGGCAGAGAGACAGGCAGAGAGAGAGAGAGAGAAAGAGAGAGAGAGAGAGAGGAGGAAGCAGGCTCCTGCCGAGCAGAAAGCCCAACACGGGGCTCGATCCCAGGACCCTGAGACCATGACCCGAGCCGAAGGCAGAGGCTTTAACGCACTGAGCCACCCAGGTGCTCTATATTGCCCAATTTTTGCCCCCACTGCAATATTTGTTAGCACAGACTACACACTATTCTTAATGCATCTTAACAAATTATCTTCCTACCTGAAATATGTAAACATGAAAAAATGGGTACCTTTACAACTTATATTTTCACATGAAACTTATCAGAAGAGAATAGGTTAGACAAGGGTTTCTGAGCCAGTAAGGGCTGCAAAGCACCTCGGCCAACAGGCTGGTCCTGAGAACAGCAGTAATGAGAGGCTTGGTCAGGCTTCACTTTGGGCTCGGTTAAGTAAGAAGCAGTACAGAAGAGGAAGTGTGAGTTTTGAAAGCAATCTCTGCTGTCATAATCCACAAAATGAACACATTTGGGAATGAAGAGACAAATGATACGAGTGGTCAAATGTACAGCAGACGTCTTAAATGCTGAAAGAATTTAAAGAACTGGGAGACAGATTGGCAAGGGCCAAAATGGACAGCCAAAGAGGGCTCCATGGAATGGCCAGTTCTGGAAACTAGAATCTGGTAATTTAGGATAAGGAAAACATATGATGCATTGACTGAAGACTAAAAATGTCAACTGAACTACAAGTAAGTGTCAGGTAAATCAGAAGAATAGGACAGGTTACAGCAGTCTTGAAACCAGCATAATTTGGATCTGACACAATAAAAATCCCTAAAGATGTACAACCAAAAGAGCAGAAATGAAAAATATCTAACAATTATTCGGGCAACTATTTGGTCGCTAAGAAGGAAAATCCCAACCCCAATATTCAGTAGCTGTGTTTGACTCCAGTTACTTTATTTCCAGTAAAATAAGTATGAAAACCCTTCCTCATGGAAGCACTGTGATGATGAAAGAAGGTAACACAAGGACCCAGTACAGAGCCTGAAACACAGCATGTGCTCAAGTAATGATAAATGTTACTAACAAGCAGTGAGCAGCAATCCAGATATGCAATAATTAAAATCCAGACAAGATCTGAACCAAAGTACTAAATACCCATGCCTTCAACATAGAAATACTATTATAATTCTCCTACCACCATAACTCATTTGTAAACACTCCCCAAATGCTCAGCTCTGTAGTGTAACAAACACTAAAACATAAGAAACACTCTGTAGTGTTATGCTCTGGAGTGTGGCAAACACTATTTTGCCCTGTATTATGCTCTGTAGTGTGGCAAACAGTAAAACATAAGAAACACTCCCTCCCCTTAAGGATCTTGATTCCAGTAAGAATATACTCAGGAAAAGTAATGGATCATAAATGAGAGGTCCGAAACGAAAAAGTTAAGACAGCATTTAAGAGGAAGAAGGAATCATGGGGTGAAAATTGTTCACAGGATTTGTTTAAGAAGCAACACGAAATGCTGTTGCAATGTGTGTGCTGCGAAGATTTTTTAGTAAAGAAATGGGCAGAGGCGCCTGGGTGGCTCAGTGGGTTAAGCCTCTGCTTTTGGCTCAGGTCATGATCTCAGGGTCCTGGGATCGAGCTCCGCATGGGGCTCTCTGCTTGGCAGGGGCCTGCTTCCCCCCCTCTCTCTGCCTGCCTCTCTGCCTACTCATGCTCTCTGTCAAATAAATAAATAAAATCTTAAAAAAAAAAAAAAAAGAAATGGGCAAATCTGTTTAGTATGAGGACTTCTATAAATCAGGTAAAAAAAACTCAAATGCCTTCTCCTCTCTGCCAAAAAAGAAAAGAAAAGTTCAAAGGGGGAAAAACAGCTCTTAAATATATAAAAGAGCTAACTCTCATTCAGAGGACATCTTTTTTTTTTTTTTTAAAGATCATTAAGGGCTAAATATGGGATAATACAGCTGGAGAGGCTGAATGGAAACAGGAACTCACATCATTCTGGTGAGAGAAGAAACCAGATATACTCTCTAAGGAGGCAGAATCTATCAAAATTAAAAGCTCTCACAGGCTCTGGTGTACCAATTCTACATCTAGAAATCTACTCTACAGACATACTAACAACACTATTTGTAATAGCAAATGACTACAGTCAAAACACTGGCTAAATAAATGGTGGAACATTAATATAATACTGTGAAGCTGAGTGGGGGGAAGCTGCTCTGTACAAGAATATAGAATAAGGGGCACCTGAGTGGCTCAGTGGGTTAAGCCCCTGCCTTTGGCTCAGGTCATGATCTCAGGGTCCTGGGATCGAGCCCCGCATCAGGCTCTCTGCTCAGCAGGGAGCCTGCTTCCCCCTCTCTCTCTGCCTACTTGTCATCTCTCTCTCTGTGTCAAATAAATAAATAAAAACCTTAAAAAAAAAAAAAAAAAAGAATATAGAATAATTTCTAAGATACACTTTAAGCGAAAAAATTAAGGTGCCAGGCATTTTATTCCCACATATATGGGGAGAAAATTTGAAAAAGGTGGTAAATTTATAGAATATTCTTGATGGGCACACAAAATTAGGAATAATGGCTATCCCTGGTTAGGAAAACCAGGTTTGGTAGTTCAAAGATAAAGTCACTTTTCACTGTATACTTATTTTGAACACTTAAAAAATTTAAAGTGTAGGGGTATTTGGCTGGCTCAGTCAGTAGAATCTGTGACTCTTGATCTCAAGAGTTGTGAGTTTAAGTCCCATGCTGGGTGTAGAGCTTACTTTAAAAAAAAAAAAAAAGGAAAAGAAAATTTAAATGTACACTTCTTACCAACCGAAACAAATTAAAACAAATGAGAATAAATCAAAATGTTTAGTTACTGATACTATGTTGTAGGATAACAGAGGACTTGTTTTCTTTATTCATCTCTATAATATACTGAGCTTATTTTCATAATAAGGTATTTTTTTAAAGGATCTTATTATTTGACAGAGGAAGAGAGAATACGAGCAAGGGCAGTGGCAGCAGTAGAGGGAGAAGCAGGCTCCCTGCCGAGCAAGGAGCCCAGTGCAGGACTTGATTCCAGGACCCTGGGATCATGACCTAAGCCGAAGGCAGAGGCTTAACTCACTGAGCCACCAGGTGCCCCATAATGAAGACTTTTAAAGGAGAAATAGTACAGAGGAGGAAATTCCAAATCAGAAGAGTATGAGCAAAGATTTAGAGTGTAGGATGAATACAAAATACTTCAGTTATATAATATGGACAAGACTAAATAAAGCAGACATTTTCTAACAGATAAACCGTGCCTCCCATAGAGAAAGTCTGTAATTATACTATAGAATGTATGAAGGACTTCATTGGTAGCTAAACTCTCATGACATTTTTGGTCCTAGACAAAGCAGTCAAACTAGCCAGAGTCCTTTATTGACATCACAGCAGAAAATGACAAAAATACTGTTAAGATTAATCTGATAGTTTAAAAAAAAAAAAAAGAGATTAATCTAATAGATTAGAATGTAGCCACCCTGGAAGTTAAAGTAGCCAATTTCTGGCCCAGAGGTGTTGTCTGTGGCACAGGTAGTATTTTAAGAGTCTGGAACAGCCACAACGTCCAGAAGCTCCACATTGTTAAAAGTCCACAATACAGGCGGCAAACATGGGTTTCCCTCTTTAGACAGGCCAGCGGCTCTATGTGTTTTCCTTTGTTGTGGCCCACCAGACTCACTTCTCTCATATACCAGACCTTTTTGGTGCCCAGAGTTTCTGATTGCTAAGAGATCCCTGAGTTAAGTCACTTGACAAGATTCAGGTGTGAGGGTCTGGATAGGAATGGTGGTAGTAGAGCCAGAAAGGTACAGCAGCAGGACCTAAGACGCAGGCCTCCTTGGAGACTTGGGAGCCAGACTGCCTAGGTTGGAATGCTGGCTTCACCATTTATTAGAGCTCTGTCACCTGGGACTGATGAGCTACTTACTATGTCTCTGCCTCATTTTCCCCATCTGTAAAATACAGACACAAAAGTACCTACCTATGGTTGTTAAGGGTTAAAGGACTAAATATTTGTAAAGGACTTAGCATGGTGCTGACAGATTTAGTTTTCAAGTCCACTGCATGCTGACCATGAGCTTGGTTCTAAGAGAAAAACTCACGGATTTTGTATCTGATAGGTATGGTGAAGGGAAGGGGAGCTATCAAAGATGACAGTACGTGGAGATTTAGAAATTACTGACCCAAGGGTAACTGAAATCCTGACAACAGATGAATTTGTCAAGGGACATTCAGATAAAAATCAAATACCTGTGAACTAACCCTCAAAAAAATACCCTCAACTGCATAGAGAAAGTTGAGGAGCCAGATAACGTGTGTTTACAAAGGTATAGTGTCTCACTTGGAATTGAGCACAAGAAGAGAATCGTGTCAAACTTCCAGTAAGAGTAATTCCACCTTAAACTTAGAAGATTTTAGTTTCAAGTTACGTGTGATGATCTCAGCAGATTCAAATAATGATCCCATAAAGTAGAAGAATTATCTCCATTCCATTAATGAAGGAAAACCTCAGAGACTACATTATTACCTAAAATTACATAGCTAGTAAGTTATAAAACAGGATATTGAAACAATAAATAAATAAATTTCTCCTATAACAATTCTATAAGAATCACGATATAAGCGAACCTTAACTTCATTCAACAGAGCAAGTATTATGCTCAAATGACAAAGCAAATGAAGAAACTTGCTAAAGTCAGAATAAGTCAGAAACAATAAGTCAGAAACAAAACATGCCAGAAAAAATTAAAATAATACAACCTGACATTTTCCCTAGTCACCCAACAAGTTAACAAGTACCTGTCATTTATTTTTACTGATCCAAGAAAAATTCTTTGTTCACCCTCCTAAAAAAATATTTGTTCAGTTACTGCTAGCCAGTTAACAGCTACAGACTCTCTCGGTTCTCAGAGAGCTAAGCCAGGAGGGAACACTGGTAAATCTAATTTCAATCTAATACTATATATGCTACAATGAGTATATGTACAGGAGAAGCTGATCCAAACCCAGGGAGAGGCAGGTGTGGTGCGGGAAGGAAATGAAGGGAAGATGCATGGGAATGAGCTGGGTAACGCACCTGCAGGGAGCCAGAAGGTGCCAGGCACTGTGGATACAAACAGGCTCAGGAGTAATCAATAATGCTTATACCACAAAAATGCAATATCCATTCAATTTTAATTATGTTACCTTTTATTATTTTACAATATATTTCAAAAAATGCTGTTACAGTTGCCTTAACTGCTCTATAAGACCTGGAATAAAAGAACACTTAGAATTAGAACACACAGACATCAAGCTGTAATACCTACTTGTACTGAACCATTACTACCAAAGAGATGTAGTTTTTTAAATAGGCAGATGTGTGGCAATGCAAAATAAAATACAAACTTGTTAAACAGTAAACTTTGTTTTAATGGCTATTGAAAGGAGGTGGGTTTGTTTTCATTTTCAACACATCTGGTTCTGGCAGCAAGTTGTATTATGCATTTAAAGCAATACACGCCTTGAAAGCTTTTACTTTCAGTTGTGCATGTCATCTGAATCAGAGCCCAGACACATGAAAACTATCATTCCCAATCCCCTCACTACCCCTCCCTCCAGAAGGTCGTGAACTCAAGATTCTGGTTGGTGAAGTATTTTACAATAATTTTTTTTTTTTCCAGTGACACTGGATGCTTTTAATTCTCTCTAAAAGAGAAGCGATGAAAATGCAAGGAAACCCTCCAGGGTCCAATATTCACTTCACATTCTCCACAAGCAATAAAATAGCAGCTCTAAATGTTGATGAAAAAGAATGTCAAATTCTCCATATTAGTTTCTTAATCAGATTAGCACTAAAATTTATCTGGATTTAGTTGGATTTCAAAAATGAAAATTTTAGTTGCCAAATATTTCAGAAATTTAATAAAGCATTACATATATGTAATTAGCTCTTATCTACCAAAAAAATATATATGTATGTATATTTATATTTATTTATCTTACCTTCACTGAAGTTCTTTTTTTCTGGCTGGACATGAGAACAAGATTAAGTGGACCAATGCTGGCTTTATTTCTTTATAAGCAATAATTTGAGTCTTTTTTTTTTCATTCAGTACGACTGCATGTTCATAATAAATTCACAAAAGGCAATACAAGGAAACGCCTACCGAATAGGCAGATGCCAAAGCAATTCATGTTTTAAGGTTAGACTCTACCAAATGGCACTATGGCATTATAGGCATTCAATTTTTGTTTTCTTTTTTCAAGTTTGTCAGTTCTTTACTATTTTTTAACCTAGCGAGGGACAGTATATGACCACAAAGTAAGGCCTAGAGACCACCTACAGCTGCTTCCAGTACTATGCTGGACGGAACTCTTAAGAGCTGATATAAACCAAACTGAACAATAGTCAACTGGAACCACAGCTGATCACATTCAAATAGTTTCCAACAGTACTTTGCTAATAAACACATTTCCTTCTTCTTGGCTGATTTTGTGTTGATCCTATTAAAATTACAAGACTGCAAAGTTTTTGTAGACTTGTGGTTTTAGGGGACTACTATGTTCATATGGATATATTTTAATTCACAAAATGTCTCTATAGTAATGTTCTTCCTATAAACATGGTTGGCAAAATAAAAAAGGCACAAAATGGGGATAATGAGAAAGGTTTTCAATTTCAGTGAAGAATACCAAAGCAAGTATCTTTCATGAAGAAAAGCAGAGAAAAATGTTCAGTAATTCATGCACAACTTGAGCTTAAAAAAAAAAAAAAAAAGAAAGTAAGCTTCTCTTCAGATAGGTCCTGAGGCTTGAGGAGAAAATGAGTTTTCCTAATCATGTGCTTCACGTAAAATAAAATGTAAAGCTGCACATATATATGTTTGGTTTAACAGTGGACCCATTTTTTTAAAAAAGTGAGGCAAATAAAGGAAAACAAAACCAAAATACCTTCATCAACAAAGATATCCACCTGTAGCCTCTGTCCTTTTTACCACTGAGTGGGGCAAAATGTCCAATAAAATGTAAAATGCAGCATACGCAATCATGTAATCTAAAAACTTTTCATGATAACTTATTGCAAATTGCACTTGACAGTTCACCACAACAATGGAAAACTGGCCCCTTGTTGGTTCATACAGTCCTTGAGACCCAAGGTGAAGTCACCAGTAAAATGATCTGGATAAAAAGTTTGCAGCTGTGCTGAGCCAGCTGGCTCCACCCTCTGGGTGTGAACCGACCCGGGACACTGCTTTATCTTGTTCCTTTGTGGGACTCTCATCCTCAGGCAGGTAGTCGGGCAGTTCTGTGTTCTGTTCGACTTCCACAGGCGTATCTTGGAATGGGACCAGCATCTGATACAGAGACATGTTAAGAGTTACTACAAAATCATCCTAACTGACAAAGATATATACTTTTTTTTGGTTTTTGGTTTTTTTTTTTAAGATTTTATTTATTTATTTGACAGACAGAGATCACAAGTAGGCGGAGAGGCAGGAAGAGAGAGGGAGGAGGAGCCAGTTTCCCCGCTGAGCAGAGAGCCCAATGCGGGGCTAGATCCCAGGACCCTGGGATCATGACCTGAGCCAAAGGCAGAGGCTTTAACCCACTGAGCCACCCAGGAGCCCCAGATATATACGTCTTAAGTTAAAGTTCAACTTTTCTCCTCATTCTAATCACCGTGTTTTTTCTCAGGGGTTATATTCCTTTAAAAATCTTCCTCTTCACCCGAATGTTTATAGCAGCAATGTCCACAATAGCCAAACTATGGAAAGAACCTAGATGTCCATCAACAAATGAATGGATGAAGAAAATGTGGTATATATACACGATGGAATACTATGCAGCCATCAAAAGAAATGAAATCTTGGCATTTGCGACAACGTGGATGGAACTAGAGCGTATCATGCTTAACAAAATAAGTCAAGCAGAGAAAGACAACTATCATATGATCTCCCTGATATGAGGAAGTGGTGATGCAACATGGGGGCTTAAGTGGGTAGAAGAAGAATAAATGAAACAAGATGGGATTGGGAGGGAAACAAACCATAAGTGACTCTTAATCTCACAAAACAAGCTGAGGGTTGCTGGACAGAGGGGGGTTGAAAGAAGGGTGGTGGGGTTATGGACACTGGGGAGGGTATGTGCTTTGGTGAGTGCTGTGAAGTGTGTAAACCTGGCGATTCACAGACCTGTACCCCTGGGGATAAAAATATATTATATGTTTATAAAAAATAAAAAATGAAAAATGAAAAAAAAAATCTTCCTCTTACATAAAGGTAGGCCCAAATGCTGAGCAGAGAAAGGCAGAAATATACATGAAAATTAAGATGCTTTTCTCCTGAGGCTCCAGGAATAAACATGCAATTCTTGTCTAATTAAGGAAAACAAAAGCAAGTTATCTGGCTATCTAGGGCCCCTGAAGGGCCACTAAATCTCCTTTCCATGGGAAGATAAATACCCTAAAGAACTGCAGATTTGTTTTCCCTAGTGGAAAAGTAGCAAGAGGCTAAGATTTTCACTATATTTACCTATCCATGGTGAGAACAGACCCTTATTTTTTACATTAGCAAAGCTAAGGTTAGAAAGACAGTATTTAAAAACCAATGTAAGAAAAACAAACAAAAACTAAAACTATAAAAACAATGTAAGGGGTATGGGGGTGGTTCAGTGGGTTAAGCCTCTGCCTTCCAGTGCTCAGGTGCTCAGGTCATGACTGCAGAGCCCCACATCAGGTTCTCTGCTCAGTGGGGAGCCTGCTTCCCCCTCTCTCTGCCTGCCTCTCTGCCTACTTGTGATCTCTGTCTGTCAAATAAATAAATAAAATCTTTTAAAAAATACTAATAAAAATAAAAAATAAAAACCAATGTAAGGAAACTAGATAACCTTTACTTCCATATAAAATTAGGAAGATGTCTCCACTGAGATAAAGACACTCTGAAACCCACAAAATATAAGAACAGACTTTGAAATCCACAAGACTTCTATTTTTAAAAGGGTTAACTATTAGCCAAAAAACATTAAGATAATCTGACCCAATCATACTCCTGTTTATTTGGCAACTACAGCCTGATAATACTAACAACCTGCTAGCCATAAAGAATAATTAGGAGTCAGTTAGGTACAAAGAAAACTGAAAGCATTTACCTCTTCGCCACTTTCACTTTTCACAACTTGCTGAGCCTTCATAACCTTGGTTGATGCTATTGCTGATGCCAAAGCCTAGGCCAGGAATAAAAGGAACAATTTTGAACAATGATTTGTTTACTTAAAACCTAAAGCATATTCAGCCATTTAAAATACTAACCTCTGCTTTCAAATCTGAACGGATCCGCACCACACATCTTTGAACAGCCATTTGAAAAGTAAAGCTAATAACACCTTTAATTTTTAACAAAGCCTCTTCACAGAGATTTCTCCGAGACTGAAAAGGTAAAAAACAAAAACAAATTATTATTAAAATTGGCAAAATATTTTTAAAATTTGGCAAAATAAAAAAACAAATCAACTCAAACCACACAGAAGTCATCATGGGGGTGCCGCAGAGGAGTGGGGACGGGTAGCAAAAATCCCTATTTCAGTTCTACGGACTCATTCTTGAGGGCATACTGGTGGGGTGTTCAGTCAAGTTTATTAAATTTTATAAGATCAACAGACTAATAATTCCCGCTGGATTTTTTTTTTCAAACTTCATTACCAATACTTAGTTTTAATAATTTTTATCAGAAATAAGTTAGCCAGGGGCATCTGGGTGGCTCAGTGGGTTAACCCTCTGCCTTCAGCTCGGGTCATGATCTCAGGGTCCTGGGATCAAGCCCCACATCAGGCTCTCTGCTCAGCGGGAGGCCTGCTCCCGCCTGCCTCTCTGTCTACTTGTGATCTCTCTCTCCGTCAAATTTAAAAAAAAAAAAAGAAGAAGAAGTTAGCAAATATTAATTTAAACCTTAATGAAAATAATAATACAGAAATAATACAGACTAAATATTATTAAAATAATAATACAGAATAATATATATAAAAACTGCTGAAACACAGAGGTTCTTCTAGCTTAAGGGTGAGCATACTACAGTCTACCACTGTTTTTTCTGGAACACAGCTGCACGCATTTGACATTAGTCTGAGGCTAATATCATACTATAGCAGAGTTAATAGATTTAAGAAAGACCATATGCCCTGCAAAACCTAAAATATTTACTATCTGGCCCTTTAAAGAAAAGGTTTGCTGACCTGAGCTCTAGCTTAAAAGTCTCTGAGGATAATTCCGATACACTGATGTTAGAATTAGTGTTCAGTGTATGACTCACTACTTTTTAAAGCACTTTATCACCACCTCCATCATTTATTGCATTCTCAATGGTTACCACTACATTCTCAAGGGCTAATACCCTCTTTTTAGTTGTCATTTTCCTCTAACAAAACAATAAAACATACCCCTTTCAATGTTTTTTTGATTCCTAGTAATACACTACTTAGACCACTGGTTAGTCTATCTGTCTCATCTTGTCGCCAAGGTCCAGTGCCTAAAACTAAGTGATTATTTTTTTTTCAACTTCATCTCTCAGCAGACTATTCCCATCACTTCAACCATTATGACCATGGAGAACACAGGTGTGTATCTCCAAGAGGACTTTATTTTCATTTGCTATCAGACATATCCACCTGAGTATCAAGTCTCAAACATGGGATCCAAGGCAAAAATGGATTGAAAAGTAACTACAGGGGTGCCTGGGTGGCTCAATCTGTTAAGTATCAGACTCTTAAAAGCCAATCTATAATTACAAAATCAATCTATAAAAATAGACTCAAAAAAACCACAGATGATTAAATTAGTAAGGAGATTAAAATTATTCCAGCCACCTTCTGTAAGTTCAAATAGATAAAGTATAAGTAAACATGTTAAAGAGATATAAAAAAGACCCAAATCAAATTTCTAGAAATAAAATAAGGGGCACCTGGCTGCAGAGCATGTAACTCCTGATTTTAGGGTCATGAGTTCAAGCCCCATGTTGGGCATGGAACCTACTTGAAATAAAAAAATAAAATAAATAATAAAATAAAACAGTGTCAATGGTAAAGGAAAAAAAAAACACAGTGAATGAGATTAACAGGAAGTTAAATAGTTGCAAAGGAAAAATTTAGCAAGTATTAACAGAAACTAAAATTAAAGAAGAGGGGAAGAATTGAAGAAAAAAGCAAAAATGAGCAGAATATCAGCAAGCTGTGAGACTTCACATGGCTGAATATGTATAATAGGAATCCCTGAAAGACCAAGGGGAAGGGGGACAGAAACAATATTTGAAGAAATAATAGAAAAAAGTTGTCCAAATTTGCTGTATACGATAAACCCAGAGATCCAAGAAGCTGAACGAACATGAAGAAAATTATACCAAGGAACATTATAAACAAACAGATCAAAAGCAGTGATAAAAGAGAAACTCTTAGAAGTAGGCAGAGTGAGAAAAATAAGATATATTACATAGAGAAGAACACAAATAAGCAAACTAGAATCCCGAACAGAAACAATGCAAGGAAGACAACAGTGGAGCAAGGTCTTAAAGTGTGGTGTTTAAAAAAAAGGAAAGAAAAAAGAAAAAGAAAATTCTGTCACTTAGATTTTCACACCCACTGAAAATAATCTTTCCAAAAAAAAAAAAAAGGACTCTACCAGACATACAAAGGAGTTAGAGACTTCAATATCTGACTTTCAAAAATGAACAGACTAGCAGTGCCTGGATGGCTCAGTGAGTTAAAGCCTCCACCTTCAGCTCAGGTCGTGATCCCAGGGTCCTGGGATCAAGCCCCGCATCCGGCTCTCTGCTCAGCGGGGAGCCTGCGTCCCCCCTCTCCCTCTGCCTACTTGTGATCTCTGTCTGTCAAATAAATAAGTAAAATCTTAAAAAAAAAAAAAAAAGAACAGACTAGGTAGACAGAAAATGAGCAAGGATAAAGCAACAGAATTCAACAGATTTCAACTTATGATACTCCAAACAACAGTGTACACATTCTCAGGGACATGTGGAACATTCTCCAGGATAGACCACAGACCCGGATAGGCCATGAAACAAGCCTGTATATACTGAAAAGGACTGAAATCATCCAATGTTGTCAAATCACATGAAATGAAATTAGAAATTAATAACAGAAGGAAATTTGGAAAATTGGAAAATTTGGAAAATTCAGGAAAATGGAAATAAAACAAACTCATAAATAAGAACCAATGTGTCGAAGAAATCACAAGAAAAATTAGAAAATACTTTGAGAGAAATAAAATGAAGACCCCACATACCAAATCTGATGCATACAGAGAAAGCAGTGGTTAAACAAAAATTTATAAGCTATAATAACTACATTAAAATAGAAGAAAATCTCAAGTCAGGACCCTTAATTTCTAATTTACGAAAGCCCAGAGAAAGCAGAGGGAAGGAAATAATAAAGATTATGGCAGGGAAAAAATAGAAAAAAAAAATCAAAACTAAAAAGTTGGTTCTTTGAAAAGATCAACAAAACTGATAATCCTCTGGGGCGCCTGGGTGGCTCAGTGGGTTAAGCCTCTGCCTTCCGCTCAGGTCATGATCCCAGGGTCTTGGGATCAAGCCTCGCATCGGGCTCTCTGCACAGCAGGGAGCCTGCTTTTCCCTCCTCTCTCTGCCTGCCTCTCTGCCTACTTGTGATCTCTCTCTCTGTCAAATAAATAAATAAAATCTTAAAAAAAAAAAGTTGGTTCTTTGAAAAGATCAACAAAACTGATAAACCTTTGGGGCGCCTGGGTGACTCAGTGGGTTAAGCCTCTGCCTTTGTCTCAGGTCATGATCTCAGGGTCCTGGGATCAAGCCCCCATCGGGCTATCTGCTCGGTAGGGAGCCTGCTTTCTCCTCTCTCTCTGCCTGCCGCTCTGCCTATTTGTGATCTCTCTATCAAAAAAAATAAATACATCTTTAAAAAAAAAAAAAAAACTGAGACTCCTTTTAGCTAAACTAAGAAAAACAGAGAAGGAAGACTCAAATTAGTAAAATCAGGAATAAAAGGACATTAAGGCAAACCTGACTGAAACAGAGGTGCCTAGGTGGCTCAGTGGGTTAAGCCTCTGCCTTTGGTTCACGTCATGATCTCAGGGTTCTGGGATCGAGCCCTCCATCAGGCTCTCTGCTCAGCAGAGAGACTGCTTCCCCACTATCTCTCTCTGTCTGCCTCTCTGCCTACTTGTGATCTCTGTCAAATAAATAAATAAAATCTTTAAAAAAATAATCTGACTGAAACAAAAGGATTATAAGCAAGTACTATCAACAATACATTATGCCAACTTGACCTTAGATAATCTCAATGAAATGGACAAATTCCTAGAAAAATAAAATTATCAAAACTGACTCCAGGAAGGAAAAATAGACCTGTAATAAGTAAGGAGATTAAATTAAAACCAGAAAATATCACACAAAGAAAGCTCTGGACCAAACAGTTTCACTGGTTAACTCTACCAAATGTTTATGGAATAATCAACACCAATCTTTCACAAACTCATCCAGACACTTTGCAGCTCATTTTATGTAGTCAGTTATTACCCTGATACCAAAACCAGAAAAAGATACCACATGAAAGAAAACTGTAAATAAAACTATAAAATACCTTGTAGGAATACACACACAAAATACCTCAACAAAATCCCAGCAAGCTGAATCCAGCAGCATATTAAAAAGACAACATGACCAACTGGGATTTATCCTGGGAGTGAAAGGTTGATTCAAAATATGAAAAACACTAGGATGCCTGGGTGGCTCAGTCTGTCAAGTGTCTGCCTTCGGCTCGGTCATGATCCCAGAATCCTGGGTATGAGTGCCACATGGAGCCTGCTTCTCCCTCTGCCTGCCACTCCCCCTGCTTGTGCTCTCTGACAAATAAAAAAAATCTTAAAAAAAAAAAAAAAAGAAAACCACCAGTGTAATACATGATACTAGAATTCATCTCAAGAATGAAAAGACAAATAAACACTTTAAAAATAGACAATAGGCATTTCTCCAAAAGAGAAAATACGTGACAAAGTAAAGATACATACAATAAACACTACATCAACCACTGAAAAATGGCCAATAAGCACATGTAAAGATACTCAACATCATTAATCACTAGGAAACCCATATCAAAGCCACGACAAAAGAGAAACAAACAAACAAAAACAGCAAAAAAAGCCCACAATAAGATACTACTTCATCCACTAGGGCCGCTACTAAACAACAAAAGAAATATATGCTGACAAGAAAGAGATGAAGAAAGTGACCCCTCATATGTTGCTGATGAGAATGTAAAATGGCGCAGACTCTGTAGAAAACACTCTGGAAGTTGCTCAAAAGCTAAACAAGGTTCATGTATCATCCTAGCAACTCTACCCCAGGAACAATTCCAAGAGAAATGACATAAATCCACACAAAACTTACACACCAATGTTCACAGCAGAATTATTAATAATACCCAAAAAGTGGGAACAGCCCAAATATCCATCAATTGATGAATGAATAAACAAAATATAGTATATCCATACAATGGAATATTACAAAGAGGAAAGATGGACAATACATGCTACAACAGGGATGAACCTTGGAAACATTATGCTGAAGTGAAAGCCAGGCATGAAAGGTCACACAGCCTATGATTCCATTTATATGAAATGTCCAGAGAAGGCAAATCCATAGACACAGAAAGTAAATTAGGGATTATCGGGGGGTAGGGGATAGTGACTGCTAATGGGTACGAGGCTTCCCTTTGGAGTAATGAAATGTTCTAGAATTAGACTATGGTGATGGCTGCACAACCCCGTAAATATACCAGAAGCACGGAATTCAACACTTCAAAATGGTGTATTTATGGTATGTGAATTCTATTTCAATTAAAAAAAACAAAAACAAAAACAAAAACCTGAATGAATTCATTGCCAGCAGATCTGTTCTACTGTAAAAAATGTTAACAGAAGAAAAATGAAATCAGACGAAAATCCAGAATCTACACAAAAGAATTAAGAGCACTGGAAATGGCAAAAATGTAGGTGGACAGAAAATACTTTTTCTTATTTTAAAACATCTTAAAAGACACTGATTTTTTGAAATCATAGAGACAGAAAGTGAAATAGTGGTTGCCAGGGGCTGGGGTGGGGGGTAGGATGAAAGGGGTGTTACTGTGTAATGAGTATGGAGTTTTAGGTTTTACAATATAAAAAACTGTACATTCATAAGCAGTATAGAGGTGAAGGTTACACAACATTATGAATGTATTTAATACCACTGACATTAAATAACAATGTTTTCTTTCTCTTATTTCTGGTATTGATAATTTGTGACTTCTCTTTTATTCCTGATCTATTTGGCTACAAGTTAATCAATTTTATTATGTCAAAGAATCAGCTTTTGATTTCACTGTTTTTTCTCTATTGCTTTTCATTGCACTGATTTGTTCTGTTTCTTCTGCTTTGGACTTAATTTTTCTTCTTTTTCTAGTTTCTTAAGGTAGACGCTTAAGTCACTGAGAAGTTTTCTTTCTTGTATATAAATATTTAGGCATTTGGTGCTATTGAATTACCTTCTAATTATTTGTTTTACCAGTGTCCCACAAATTTTGATATTACATTTTCATTTTTGTTCCGTTTAAAATGCTTTATAATCTCTTGATTTCTTCATTGACTCATGGGATTATTTTAGAAATCTATTATTTAGGGGCGCCTGGGTGGCTCAGTGGGTTAAGCCGCTGCCTTCGGCTCAGGTCATGATCTTGGGGTCCTGGGATCGAGCCCCGCATCGGGCTCTCTGCTCAGCAGGGAGCCTGCTTCCTCCTCTCTCTGCCTGCCTCTCTGCCTGCTTGCGATCTCTCTCTGTCAAATAAATAAAAATAAATAAAATCTTTAAAAAAAAATAAAAAAATAAAAATAAAGAAATCTATTATTTAATCTCCAAAATATCTGGTTGGTTTCCAAATAACTTCGTTTCTGATTTCTAATTTGTTTTTCCTTGTGCTAAGAGAACATACTTTGCATAAATCTTTTAAATTTATTAATACTTGTTTTGATGGCCCACAATAAGGTCTACCTTGGTAAATATTCCACGTGTATGTGGAAACACTGGACAGGGTGTTCCCATAAATATAGATTCAGTTGGCTGTTAGTGCTATTTGAGTACGTAAGTATTTAAAATTGTTATGTCCTCTGATTAACTGACACCTTTAAGACAAAATGCCCCCATGCGACTTATTCTTCAAGACTGCTGGCAAATGTCACTCAAGAAACTATTTACAGTAGTCCCTCTTCTCCATCTTATACATGGGAGATCCATTATAAGACCCCCAGGGGATGCCTAAAACTGCAGAAAGTACCAAAACCTATACAGACTATGTTTTCTTCCTATACATATATATGGCTAAGTTTATTTATAAATTAGGCTCAGTAAGAGATTAATAATAATGATTACTAAAATAAAATATAATACATTATAGTAAGTTACATGAATGTGATCTCTCTCTCTAAATATCTTTTTTTGGGGGGCACCTGGGTGGCTCAGTGGGTTAAACCTCTGCCTTCCGTTCAGGTCATGATCTCAGGGTCCTGGGATCGAGTCCCGAAGCAGGCTCTCTGCTCAGCGGAGAGCCTGTTTCCTCCTCTCTCTTTCTCTGCCTGCCTCTCTGCCTACTTGTGATTTCTCTCTGTCAAATAAATAAAAATAAAAAATCTAAAGATTTTTATTTATTTGACAGAGAGAAATCACAAGTAGGCAGAGAGGCATGGTGGGGGGCGGGGAGGAAGCAGGCTCCCTACCCAGCACAGAGCTGGATGCAGGGCTCTATCCCAGGACCCTGAGATCATGACCCGAGTGGAAAGCAGAGGCTTTAACCCACTGAGCCACCCAGGCGCCCTTCTCTCTAAATCTTATCGTACTATACTTACCCCTCCTTTTGTGATGATGTGAGGTAATAAAATGCCTACATGATGAGATAAGTAAGTGAGACAGAGATTGTGATATAGCCTTAGGCTACTACTGACCTCCTGATATGTCAGAAGGTGGATCCACCACTTTCCCACCCCATCTTATAAACCAAGTGTTTATAAAAGTCTTACCGTATCATCAAGACCATCTATGTGCAAAACCACTGTTTTGGCACGTTTGTTTGTAGTTCCCAGAAAAAACTGAGCTTTCCTTCTACGTGAATTCATTTCATTGAAACTATCACCATCTGCCATATTGGAAGACTGAAGAATATCATAAATTTCAGAAGCCAGCAGTTTTGTTTCTCCTGGAGTCGTAGTCCTTGAAAAGAAACACACACAAATTAATTTGTCTTGTCACTTCTATTGATTCTGTAATTTTATCCCTTGACTTTGCAGAGCCTTGTGTTCTTCATTCTGATGCTTTTTTCAAGTGAAAGGAAATACCAGTGAATCCCAGAATACTCAACAACATAGAAAAGGCACCTAGCTGCTCAAAAGGTCTTCTAATTTCATGTCATTTTTTTTTAAGATTTTATGTATTACATACAGAGAGAGCATGTGCACATGTGCATGGGGGGTGGGGGGAAGAGGAACAGAGGAGAGGGAGAGGGAGGGGTTTTAAAGAATCTCCAGCAGACTCCTGGCTGAGTGTTGAGCCCAACACAGGGCTCAATCCAAGCTGAAACCAAGCTGAAACCAAGAATGTCACACTTAATGGACTGAGGCACCCAGGTGCCCCAGGGTCTTCTAATTTCATTTTAAATCTGTGGTTCACTGAGATTCCAAACTTATCACTATAACAGTGTAACAGCATATTTAATCAAAATCATTAATTCAACAATCAACTAAAAGAATCAAGATATAGCCCATCCCTGAATTCATACTAACGTAATTTGGAAGTGCCCTTTCCTTTTTTTTTTAAAGATTTTATTTATTTGACAGAGAGAGATCACAAGTAGGCAGAGAGGCAGGCAGAGAGAGAGAGAGAGGAGGAAGCAGGCTCCCTGCTAAGCAGAGAGCCCGATGTGGGACTCGATCCCAGGACCCTGAGATCATGACCTGAGCCGAAGGCAGCGGCTTAACCCACTGAGCCACCCAAGCGCCCCTTTTTTTTTTTTTTTTAAAGATTTTATTTATTTATTTGATGGAGAGAGAGAGAGATCACAGGTAGGCAGAGCAGCAGGCAGAGAGAGAAGGGGAAGCAGGCTTCCTCCTGAGCAGAGAGCCCCATGCGGGGCTGGATCCCAGGACCCTGAGATCACGACCTGAGCCGTAGGCAGAGGCTCAACCCACTGAGCCACCCAGGCGCCCCTGGAAGTGCCCTTTCCTTCAAGAAGGTATAAAACATAAAAATCCAAAGGGAGAAAACAAATCAGGAGAGGATCATTCATGTTAAGAGTTACTTCAATAAAGAGATTTCGTAATAAATTCAAACTGCTTGTTTCTTAATTTACATTTTTTACATATCTTTAACAAAGTGTGTGTGTGTGAGTGTGTGTGTATATGAAACCACAACTAAAACAAAAGTTTTCATTCTTGAACTTTTAAATCCTACCACAGCTCCTCACATAAACATCTAGTGCCATTGTGTCCGAAGACTTTCTGCATTGACAGAAAGGTTTTACAGCTGCACTGTCCACTCACCACATATGGCTCCTGAGCAACCACAACTAAAAAAAATGATTTTATTTTCTTTGAATTAATAAATCACCATATGTGGAAAGTGTCCAAACTGGGTAGTACCGACTAATGCTTTTTAGTTAGTTAAATTGAATAAACAGAAAATACACATAAGTATAAAAAATAACCCTCATTTCACTTATAGATAAGCTCAATTAAGTCCAAACCTTATACATTTGAGGCCTTTAAATCTACTCCCGTTCAGCTCTACCAACATCAGCACCTTTTGTCTTTCTTTGAATACCTTTTATAAATGCCTTTTCCTCAACCAAAAGAGCTTTACCCAGACCATTTGCTTTCAAATTTACTCCTCCCTTGAAGGTTCAACCTCAACTGCGATCTTCCTTGTGAAACTTCCTCACCCCAATAGTCCATTCCTCCCTCTACATTTAAGGTACTATGCTGGGGCACCTGGTTGGCTCAGTCAGTTAAAGCACCCCACTCTTGGTTTCGGCCCAGGTTATGATTTCAGGGTTGTGAGAACAAACCCCATGTGGGGTTCTGCGCACAGCATAGAGTCTGCTCTAGATTCTCTCTCCCCCCCATCACACTCTCTCTCTAAAATAAATAAATAGGGGTGCCTAGGTGGCTCAGTGGGTTAAAGCCTCTGCCTTCTGCTCAGGTCATGATCCCAGGGTCCTGGGAACGTGCCTCATGTTGGGCTCTCTGCTCAGCGGGGAGTCGGCTTCCACCTCTCTCTCTCTCTCTGCCTGCCTCTCTGCCTACCTGTGATCTCTGTCAAATAAATAAATAAAATCTTTAAAAAAATAAATAAATAAAATAGGGATGCCTGGGTGGCTCAGTGGTTTAGAGCCTCTGCCTTCGGCTTAGGTCATGATTCCAGGGTTGGGCTCTCTGACCAGCAGGGAGCCTGCTTCCCTTCCTCTGCCTGCTTCTCTACCTACTTGTGATCTCTGTCAAATAAATAAATAAAATCTTTTAAAATGTAGTAAAATACTATATTTGTACTTAAATTACTGATCTTAATTTTCTAATTTTTTTCTCTTCAAGAATGGGGATATATTCTCTCCACAGGGCCTCACTAAACTTTTTACAATCCATTTGTTTACTGAATAAGCAGGACCAATATTTCCAATATTCAAACTATAAATCTATAAAGAACTTCAGGTCCAGAGGTACCAATCTGGCAATTTCTGGGCACTCAATTTACTATAGCCACTGCTTTTCTGGGCTACTGTTGACCACAGAGATCAATTACTTTGAATGACTTTGGCTGTGTATTGCAAGAAGCTATGAAAAAGACTATTTTGAGGGGGAGATATCTCAGCACTTTTCTGGTAGCTGTTTTACAGTACTGAAAAGGTCACTGCAGTTCTGAGATATTTTAAATACCAGCCTACCACAAGTTGTAAAGAGTATGAGGACAGTAGTTAGAGATACTCATGAATTTAGGAAGGAAAAATACAATGTCTTTGCTACCCCTTTTCTACCACCAATACTGGTTTCAAGTGTTTGGACCAAATAAAAAAACAATCATCACAATACACAAAATACTCAACTAATGAGCTTCATATTAAAAATTTTTAAATGCATACATTATTTCAGAGACCAAAAGTACTAAACCACTGTAACATTAAATGATTATCTTCCTGTTCTGCAGAATAAGCACTGTGTAGTTCTAAACCACACAGGGTTACTTACTAATGCCTTTGAGAATCTGGTGTAAAATTTGAGAATATTTCATGAGAAATGCAAATACAAAAATTTTCCACATCAGTTTCAATGAATTTATGTACCTTCCCATGTCATCTATCTTATATCAACCCTGAAGAACACAGATGGTTTAGACTTTTTCAACTGATCTAGAACTGGACAGGGTAGAAAAGGAGAAAAGCAATGTAGCAATCCATCCAATGTTTGATAAAATTCAATGAAGTGGAAACTGCTTGTAAGAATATAATTGGTACTATTTGAAAAAAAATTAACTGTGATAAGAATACACAAAAATATACATACTCCTTGATTCTGTAATTCTTCTACTGGAACTTGTTAAAAAAAAAAAATCTACAAAATAAAAGTAATCCAAAATACAAAAACAACCTTTTTATATAGTTAGGCAAAGAAATTCCAGAACAGTAGCACTGCCCAACGTAACTTTCAGAGATGATGGAAATGTAGTCAACTAGTTACATGACTACTGAATACTGAGAATATGGCTGGTACAAGTGAAAAATTGGTTTTTAAATTTGATTTTAATTAATTTAAATTTAAACTGCTACATGTGGCTAATGACTACCATACTGGATAGAATTTCAGAAAAAAGGGAAGACTGCCTCTGCTGTCAGTTTCCTTAAGTTAACCCTCCTTTTCCTGGTTAATTATTGCTACCGTATGTCTGACAAACCATTCCTCTAACTTTTCTGATTGAGATCTGCAAAAGAAAGCTCTACAAGAAAACTATATAAGTGATTATTTTCTCAATTCTCTGAAGGATAGTATAGAGCAAGAGCCATTCCAGATTCACAGGAGAGAAGATAAGTCTATTATATCTATTGGATTCCTTAGGACTTTGGGGTATAATTCTCTCATAAACCTGTATCAGTGGTTTTCATATTAACAGCAACAGAAGGGAGAAAATTCCATTTATTCATAAAAACAATTTGCCAAGGTGATAGAGGTGCACTTACAATTGCCTATGCTGCTATAGGGTCTATCTGCACTTTCAACTAGAAAATTAAAGATTAACAAAGAAACCCAAAAAACAAAAAACAAAACCAAAAAAACAAAAACTAAACAAAACAACCCCCCCAAAAAATTTTAAGGCTTTACAACAAACTGTAACTATGTAACTATAGAGTCAAAGAGGGTACAACTGCTTAAATAAAGTAATTACGGATGACAGATTAGAAAAATAGTTCTATGAAATAGATACTCCCACCACCACCACTTTTAACTTCAGTATTTCATAATTCCAAAATTTCATCATTTTCACACTGGAATAAATTCCTTTCTGGAAGATTTTCCATTTCCATCTACTTAAAAACTGAAAGATTTTAAAAGGAGAACATAATCAAATGACTGTGATATTCTCACTGTTAAGTATGGTCTTCAGGTGTACTGCAAAGGACTAATTTTATTGTTATCCTTCTTTAGAAACAGAGGATCTCGGGCGCCTGGGTGGCTTAGTGGGTTGAGCCGCTGCCTTCGGCTCAGGTCATGATCTCAGGGTCCTGGGACCGAGGCCCGCATCGGGCTCTCTGCTCAGCAGGGAGCCTGCTTCCCTCTCTCTCTCTCTCTGCCTGCCTCTCCATCTACTTGTGATTTCTCTCTGTCAAATAAATAAATAAAATCTTAAAAAAAAAATAAAAAATAAAAAAAAAAAGAAACAGAGGATCTCTATTACAGATCCCTCCTTTTTTATTTTTTATTAACATATAATGTATTATTTGCCCCAAGGGTATAGGTCTGTGAATCATCAGGCTTACACATTTCATAGCACTCACCATAGCACATACCCTCCCCAGTGTCCATCACCCAGCCACCCCATTACTCCCTCCCCCACTCCCCAGCAACCTTCAGTTTGTTTCCTGAGATTAACAGTCTCTTATGGTTTGTCTCCCTCCCGATCCCACTTTGTTTCATTTTTTCCCTCCCTACCCCACAACTCCCTGCCCTTACTCTCAAATTCCTCCTATCAGAGAGATCATATAACTTTCTCTGACTGACTTATTTTGCTTAGTCATCCAAGTAGTTGCAAATGGCAAGATTTTGTTTCTTTTGATGGCTGCATAGTATTCCAGTGTGTGTGTGTGTGTGTTTGTGTGTGTGTGTGTGTGTGTACACACACCACATCTTCTTTATCCATTCATCTGTTGATGGACATCTATGTTCTTTCCATAGTTTGGCTATTGTGGACACTGCTGCTATAAACACTTGGGTCAGACCCAGATCCCTCTTAGAAGTAAAATTTTGTCTTAGGCAAAATTAAATTTACAAAAGCATGTAAGCAAATTAAATTACAAATGAAGTTATTTCTTGATCTGGGTACTATGAACTATCTGTTCAATAAGTCAATTATAAGTAATTATTTCCTTATTTTCAAAAAATGCTTTTAAAACCCAAAGAGGGGGGCGCCTGGGTGGCTCAGTGGGTTAAGCCTCTGCCTTCGGTTCAGGTCATGATCCCAGGGCCCTGGGATCGAGCCCCGCATTGGGCTCTCTGCTCCACAGGGAGCCTGCTTCCTCTTCTCGATCTGCCTGCCTCTCTGCCTACTTGTGATCTCTGTCTGTCAAATAAATAAAATATTAAAAAACAAAACAACACAAAACAAAAAAAAAAACAAAGAGGGTGCCTGGGTAGCTCAGTGGGTTAAGCCTCTGCCTTCAGCTCAGGTCATGATCTCAGGGTCCTGGGATCAAGTTCCACATCAGGCTCTCTGCTCGAGGGGAGCCTGCTTCCTCTCTCTCTCTCTGCTTGCCTCTCTGCCTACTTGTGATCTCTCTGTCAAATAAATAAATAAAATCTTAAAAAAAAAAAAATTAAAAAATAAAACCAAAAGAAAAATCCAAGACCATCTACATATTTAGAAGCTACCTTAGTCCTAAAAAAAAAATTACTATTAGGGAGCCTGGGTGGCTCAGTTGGCTAAGTGTCTTCATTCGGCTCAGGTCATGAGTCCTGGGATTGAGTCCTGCATCTGGTTCCCTGCTCAGAGAGCAGTCTGCTTCTCCCTCTGGCCCTCAGCAGCTAGTGCTCTCTCTCTCTCAAATAAATAAAATATTCAAAAAAATAAAAATAAATTACTGTTCAAATACTATCATTTAAAACATTTAAAAAGTCTAGACTTTTCTGGTCTATTTGGCCATAAATGCAAGAGAGACTGCATAATCAAACAAGTATTAATTGCAAGTGCAAATTGAAAGAACTGATTAATAATGCCCCGGATTGGGTGCCTGGGTGGCTCAGTGGGTTTAAGCCGCTGCCTTCAGCTCGGGTCATGATCTCAGGGTCCTGGGATCGAGTCCCACATCGGGCTCTCTGCTCAGCAGGGAGCCTGCTTCCCTCTCTCTCTCTCTGCCTGCCTCTCCATCTACTTGTGATTTCTCTCTGTCAAATGAATAAATAAAATCTTTAAAAAAAATAAAAAAATAAAAAATGCCCCAGATTTAGTTCAGCCTTTAAAATCTGACATCAGAAGGGCGCCTGGGTGGCTCAGTGGGTTAAAGCATCTGCCTTCAGCTCAGGTCATGATCTCAGTGTCCTGGGATCAAGTCCCTCATCAGGCTCCCTGCTCAGCGGGGAGCCTGCTTCTTCCCAAGCCTCTGCCCTTCCCCCTGCTTGTGCTCTAATAAATAAATAAAATTTTTAAAAAAAAGTCTACTATTCTATAGATGTTTCTCTCACTTAAATATATATACACTCACACATACACATGTATACTACAACCTTAGCCAACCAAACTAAAAAACTGATTTACAGGTTTAATCTACAGGACCTCTAAAACTTGCTCTAAATCTTTGAAGTTCAAATTTAAAGTATATTTTAAAATAGCAACAGTAAGTTTTTCATCTAATTTCTTACACTTAAATAATCTGTACAAAATATTTTCAACTTCAGCATCTATGTGTTAAAAGAATAAACAATCTTAAGTTCATCATATGAATAAAATAGCCCTATAGAAGCATCCATGCTTAAACCTTTCACTGTTTCCAACAGAGCGAATATGCCAGTTAAAAACAGTATTAAAGCATACTACACAGCATTAAAGGATACTAGAAACAAGAATAATGCAACCTTATATTTTATAGGTTATAAAATATACAAAGCATTTCTACATATATTATCCCATTTGGTCCTCAATCACTTTGAAGCTGTCACTGTAGGCATTAGTAAGGAAACTGAGGGCAAAGAGAGTCTTTGTCGCAAGTAAGAGCTAGAATTCAAATTTTTACTAGTGAAACTGACCTCAAAGGGAGACCTCATAGGGAATAATTAACACAACTGATGGCAGTTAACATTTTCTGTTGTTTATTCCTAACTGATCACTCAATTAAAAACAAGAAAAAAGGGGCGCCTGCGTGGCTCAGTGGGTTAAAGCCTCTGCCTTCGGCTCAGATCATGGTCCCAGGGTCCTGGGATTGAGCCCCACATCCGGCCCTCTGCTCAGCGGGGAGCCTGCTTCCTCATATCGCTCTCTCTGCCTGCCTGTGATCTCTGTCTGTCAAATAAATAAATAAAATCTTTAAAAAACAGGGACGCCTGGGTAGCTCAGTTGGTTAAGCAGCTGCCTTCGGCTCAGGTCATGATCCCAGTGTCCTGGGATCGAGTCCCACATCGGCCTCCTTGCTCAGCAGGGAGCCTGCTTCTCCCTCTGCCTCTGCCTGCCATTCTTTTATTTTTTTTTTTAAGATTTTATTTATTTATTTGAGAGACAGTGAGAGAGAGCATGAGCGAGGAGAAGGTCAGAGAGAGAAGCAGACTCCCCATGGAGCTGGGAGCCCGATGCAGGACTCGATCCTGGGACTTCCCCAGATCATGACCTGAGCCGAAGGCAGTCGTCAAACCAACTGAGCCACCCAGGCGTCCCTCTGCCTGCCATTCTGTCTGCCTGTGCTCGCTCTCTCTCCCTCTCTCTCTCTGATAAATAAATAAAATCTTTAAAAAACAACAAAAAAAAAACAAGAAAAAATCTTCAGTCTCTATCTTATCATTATCAAAGATCAAGGCACCACAGAACTATCTTACCAGGCAGCTAACCCCATAACAAATATTTTAGAGATTCCAAAAAAAATAAGATTAACAAAATAAAATTCATTCAGAAGCCAAGAAAACTAAGAAAAAACACACACTGCCTTGGAAGTCAGTTTAGATGATTCTTCACTGATACAATATAACCATTTGTGTTTGGGAAGTACAGAACTTTTGGGAGCACTCAAGCCAAAGAAATTGCAAGTTTTCTTTCCTGTGGTCATTTACAGCAGCTATTTATTGTTCTTGACCCTTTCATGCCCTGGAATGCCGTGCGGGTTACCATGCTGAATTTATGCAAAAGCTAAAAGCACTGGATGTGCCAAAAGAAGCAATTTTTTATTAGGTTTTCCAACAGGACCCTTACAACTAATGAGTTCTTTCGAGGTGGGGAGAAGGGTTATAAATCAGGACTTCACATCCTACCCTTGCAGCTCAGAGGAACTAGTTGTGGCTGAGGCTGATGCAGGGAGTTGCAGACAGCTGGACTTCCTAAAATCCATCAGATCTTGCAAAAAACTGAAGGTGAATGCAGAGGACTCTGAGATGCCACCCAAGAGCCTTTTAAAATAAATACAAGTTTTGGGGGCCTGGGTGATTCATTCAGTTCAGCGTCTGCCTTCGGCTCAGATCATGATCCTGGGATCCAGGGCCATATTATGCATCCTGCTCATTGGGAAGTCTGTTTCTCCCACTGTCTCTGCCCCTCCCCCTTGCTCATGTGCATGCATTCTCTAATACATACACAGATAAATCTTAAGAATATATATATATATAAGTTTTTACAATGCTCCTTAAGGAGTCACTACAGAAGTAGGATGCCTGGGTGGCTCAGTGAACTAAGTGACTGCCTAGGGTTCAGGTCAGGATCGAAGGGTCCTGGAATGGAGTCCTGTCAGGCTCCTTGCTCAGTAGCAAACACTAAGAAAGGAACAAAACCAGGGATTCCCAGGGGCAAGAGAACTCAAGAACTACAGATAAGTAACTTGGACCATATGTTCCTTTTTTCTTACCTAGAAAACTGTCATCTGTCAAAGCTACCTCAAAAGTTGTAACAAAATGAGACAATGGATATGAAAATCTTAGTAAGATGAAAGGTACAATTAAAAACCACGCATTTGGGGCGCCTGGGTGGCTCAGTGGGTTAAAGCCTCTGCCTTCGGCTTAAGTCATGTTCCCAGCGTCCTTGGATCAAGCCCCACATCGGGCTCTATGCTCAACGGAGAGCCTGCTTCCTCCTCTCTCTTTCTGCCTGCCTCTCAGCCTACTTGTGATCTCTGCCTGTCAGATAAATAAATAAAATCTTAAAAAAAAAAAAAACACCCCACCCATTTGCTAAAATTCAAATTAAATGGCTCTTAAGTCTCTGAGAAATATCTTGATAATGCTCAGGAAAATCTTATCAAAAGCCTTTTTTTGCCATGATATTTAATAAAGGGTCTTTTCAATAAGATAGGAATGAAGTGGGGCGCCTGGGTGGCCCAGTAGGTTAAAGCCTCTGCCTTCGGCTCAGGTCATGATCTCAGGGTCCTGGGATCGAGCCCCGCATCGGGATCTCTGCTGAGCAGGGAGCCTGCTTCCCCCTTCTCTCTCTGCCTGCCTCTCTGCCTACTTGTGATCTGTCTGTAAAATAAATAAATAATGGGCGCCTGGGTGGCTCAGTGGATTAAGCCACTGCCTTCGGCTCAGGTCATGATCTCAGGGTCCTGGGATCGAGTCCCGCGTCGGGCTCTCTGCTCAGCGGAGAGCCTGCTTCCCCCTCTCTCTCTCTGCCTGCCTCTCTGTCTACTGTGATCTCTCTCTGTCAAATGAATAAATAAAATCTTTAAAAAAATAAATAAATAAATAAATAAATAAATAAAATCTTTAAAAGGAAAAAAAAAAAAGATAGGAATGAAGTAGCAAAAGAACTTTGTAGGGTACTATAATATTACTTTTTTTCTTTTTTTTTTTTAAAGATTTTAGCTATTTGACACAGAGAGAGAGAACACAAGCAGGGGGAGCAGCAGAGGGAGAGGGAGAAGCATGCTCTCCACTGAGCAGGGAGCCTGAAGTGGGACTGGATCCCAGTACCCTGGGATCATGACCTGAGTCAAAGGCAGACACTTAACCGACTAAGCTACCCAGGCATGCCCCAGTACTGCATACTTTCAAATGTGATTAGTAACTTGTGTTACTTTGCTAGCAAATCAATTTACATATACCTCACAGAACTTCATACAAGGTAGGATTTTCTCTTTTTAAAGATATGATTCGGGGCACCTGGGTGGCTCAGTGGGTTAAAGCCTCTGCCCTCGGCTCAGGTCATGATCCCAGGGTCCTGGGACCGAGCCCCACATCTGGCTCTCTGCTCAGCGGGGAGCCTGCTTCCTCCTCTCTCTTTCTGCCTGCCTCTCTGCCTACTTGTGATCTCTGTCTGTCAAATAAATAAATAAAATCTTTATAAATAAATAAATATAAAAATTAAAAAATAAAGATATGATAAGTACCATATTTATCAATATTTTAAATAAAATTTGAGCATTTTCCTAAGTAATATTAATATCAGTATTTAAGAATAATCAAGAACACTGACCATCAGAACATTTCTGGACATACAAACCACAAAAGCATGCCTTCATATCAGAATAAAAATTTCAGTAAAATGATACCCTGACAATCAGCATCCATTTAACAGGAAGATCCATTTTTCTACTGCCTTAGGAGACACCCTTTATTGTACTTACTTCTGTATAACATTTTGCAGACTTAACATCATCCCCAGTTCTCCTTTCATCTTTTCTCTGTTAGCACGGCATTCTGCCAAGTACCGAAGAGCCTACAGCAAAAACAGTGACAGGTTAATTCACAGCTCCAGACTATTCAAAATTAAACCAGTTACTGACCTACTGCAAGAGGAAAAAAGAGTGCAAAATAGGTTTTTGTTTTTAGAATCAATTGATTTTGAAGTGTTTAGAAACTCTTCTTTAAATGTGATAATCAGAGAAGTCCCCTAGGGGAGAAATGATCCTTTGAGCTGAAGCAGCTGAATCTGCTCTTTGAAATGATGGCTCCTAACTTATCTGCAAGGTCAAAATTAGGTTGTTCCGGCTTCCTTTTCGCCACTTCATCTTGACAGAGATATAAGGAACCACATTCTATTTATTAATTTCAGGGAGTAGTCCCAATAGCCACCATTTCCCTAGATGCTTTTTACATATTAATTAAAAGAAACTGCTGAGAGAGGCAAAACATACAACCACCTTTACAGAATGAACTGTTTCTAGTTTTACAATTCACCTTTAAAATGTCCTTTTTTTACTGAAAAGCAAAAGATAAACTCACACAAATTTCTATTTTGGGAGCTTAACTTCTACGGTGCTTTTTTCTTAAAATGTGAAGTACACTTTTCAAAATTTATTCTTCACTGACGTGTAATCAAAAATGTAAAGTACATTTTAAAGTACTTCTTTCACGTTCTGATTCTTTAGGGATTCCATTCCTAATCACTCATCATTTACCGAAGACTTTGGCACCTGCTTCTCAGGGATAGGTCTGTGAACTACACCACCCAAAACTTTGCCGTCTCAGCCTACTGACCTTCACATTTTCTCTTGGTCCTCTACGCTACATTTCCCAATGAAAATGGTACCACCTACCAAATTACAAGTTCAAAGACCCCTCTCTGTCTACAATCTCCCATAATTTCTGCAACTTCTCCTAAGTTTGATTTTCATTTCAGCCAATAAAGGATTAACTGCTGTGGGAACTGCCTCCCTCCACAAAAAACTAACAAACAGGACAATATATCTTAAACATACTGAACAAGAGGCAGCATAGGACTGTGATATCTGAGAGAAGTGATGAGGAAGGCCTCGTAACCGCCCCCACCTAACTGCTCTGGAGGCAGTTTTCAGACTAGCACAGGGAGCGGGAACCCAAAAGGAACCCAGTGGTCTTGCTGAGTTACAGATGCAGAGAAGAGAGGTAGGGAGGTTAGGGTGGTACAGTGTAATAAAAATAAATATTTGGTGTTTGCCCATTTCCTGGTGCAGAGGTCCTAAAGCCCTTGCAATTTTCAGAGGGAGAGCAGTTTCTTTTGTTACTCATAAGGCAGCCTTTTTGATCACGCCAGGGTTTATTTAAAAGAAGTGAGCTGGGCTGAGGCTCCAAGATAGCCTCAGAATGTGGCTGGTCACTAGAAAGACCAAGAGATTACAGGGTGGGAAATTTCAGCCCCACCCATTGGCTGGAGGTGGGGAGGTGCTGGAGATTAAGCTCTATAAAACTCTTGAACTAGGAGATTCAGAGTTTCCAGAGTGGGGAATACATCCACCTGCCAGGAGTGTGGCACACCTCAACTCCACAGGGACAGATGGTACTGCACTCAGGACCCCTCCAGACCTTGCCCTATAAACCTATTCATTTGTACCCTTTATAATAAACTAGTACATGTAAGTAAAGTAGCTTCCTGAGATCTGGTGCCATTCTAGTAAATTATCAAACTTGAGGAGGGAGCCACTGGAACACCCAAGTTATAGCTGCTCAGTCAGAAATTCGGGTGACCTGATACTTGCACCTGGCCTTTGAAGTGCACGCAGTCTTGTGGGAGTGAGCCTTAAATTTGGGGGGTTTAACACTTAACACCAGGTGGGCAGACTAAACCAAAGTCAATTGCTGGACACCCAGCTGGTGTCCAACAGACTCTTGAGAATTGGCTGATGTCAGAAAACACCCCAGGTGGCTAGAATTTGCAGAGCAGAATAAAAGAGAGGAAGGATCTGACCGGGGGAGGGGGAAAATCAACAGAAACAGACCAAGATGTGACAGAGATGGAATTAGAAAATAAGGGCATTTAAAACAGCTTTTATAAATATGCTCCATATGTTCAAGGATGAGTAGGAAAACATGAGCATGGTGAGGAAAGAAATGGAAGATATTAAAAAGCTCCAAATGTAACTTCTCGTGGACAAAAACAAAATATCTGAAATGAAAACAACACTGGATGGGTTAAGAACAGATTAGACAACACAGAAAAAAAAGATCAGTGAACTTAAAATGTAGCAACAGAAACTATCCAAGATGAAGATCAGAGGGGGGTGGAAGACTTAAAGAAAAAAAAAATTAGAGCAGCACAATGACCTATAGGACAACTTGAAGTATTTAACATACATGAAACTGGAATACTGGAAGGAGTGAGGAGACGAAAAAATAGTGGATGACAACTTCCCCAAATTAATGAAAACTATAAAAACACATATCCAAGCAGCTCAACAAATCCCAAGAGAAGAACAACAAAAATAAGACAAAAAGAAAACCATCCATCCAAAGCACATCATAATCATTGCTGGAAAACAGTGATAAAATAAAAAATTTAAAAAAAAACCACAGGAAAAGGATTTATGTAGAGAGGAACAAAGGTAAGAATTAGAGCAGTCTCGGTAGAAATAATATGAAACCAAAGAAAGGAGTACAGCTTATAAGGTAAGAGTGAAGAGAAAACGGAATAATAAAAACACCACACATGCTCTTCAAACTCAGTGGGACCTTGAACCCACTATTCCTCTCCTTTCTCTCTAGCTCTGTCCCTCCATGACTTGACCTCCCTTCCAGCTCAGCCTGGCATCTACAGGCTATCATTTCAAATACTTTTGTCAAAATCCTGAATTCCTTTGTCTACCCCTAGACAACTTACCTGACCAAGAATCAACTCTGACCAAATCCAACTACTTGGCTCTCAGGGCCTATATGGGCCTCAAGGGAGGTGAAAAAGGAGGTTTGTAAGCCTGATGTATTTTATCAATTCAGTGTTACCGAGCTAATCCGGCCTTCAAAACTACTGTAACAATCTCACCATTCTCCTCAGTCAGCAACCTGTTCCATTTTCTGTAACAACTCTCAGAGCCTCCTCAAACAACTTCTACTCCAGCAGCCCCTAGCCTTCTGAATTTAAATAGAGCCAAGTCAAGGACGCCTGAGTGGCTCTGTCAGTTAAGCCTCTGCCTTTGTTAGCTCAGGTGATGAAACAGGGTCGGGGGATCAAGTCCCACCTCAGGCTCCCTGCTCAGCAGGGAACATGCTTCTCCCTCTGCCTGTTCCCCCCTTGTGCTTGTGCTCTGACAATTAGATAAATAGATCCAAGTCTAGTCCACCCCAAAAGCCCACCCTACCTTCAGGCCCAAGTCCCTATCTAGAGCCCAACACTCTTCATAAACTGATACCCTGCACAAGTAATAATGACTCTTTAATACCTACTATCCAATCCATATTCATTTCAAAATCTCTAAAAAGATACGTTTATGTTTGATTTGTTCAAATTAGGAACCAAATCAGGTCCACACATTACCCTTGGCTGATTAAGTCTCCCAAGGCACTTTTTAAAATCTTCAACAGTTACCACTATTCTTCTCCTCCACCCCAACTGTCTTTCTTTTTAATGTCATTTTCTGTTCACAGAACCAGATTATTTGTCCTAGTGTAATTATCACATTCTGTTGCCTGACTGCTTTAAATTGTTCTTTCACTTTCCTCTAGTTCCCACATTTCTCATAACATGGTAGTTCCCTCTACATTATTAGCTATGATCCTGTAGGTTTTTCTCTTTTCCTCTCCTTTCCTTATCTTTCCCTCCCATCTTCTATGAAAACAAGTGCTTAGTCCATCTACTGACAGGTGGATAAAGAGAATGTGGGAGGTGCCTGGGTGGCTCAGTGGGTTAAGGCTTCTGCTTCCGTTCAGGTCATGATCTCAGGGTCCTGGGATTGAGCCCCACATGGGCCTCTGCTCAGTGGGGAGCCTCCCCCGACCCCTGCCTGCCTCTCTGCCTACTTGTTCTCTCTCTCTCTCTCTGTCAAATAAATAAATAAATAATCTTTTAAAAAGAGAGAGAGAGAGAATGTAGCATTTCCCTTTTTATTTGGCCATAAAAAGGAATGCAGTACTAGACATGTGACAATATAGATGAATCTTGAAAACATCATGCTCAGTGAAAGCAGCCAGTCACAAAAACCACGTATTACATGATTCTATTTATGTAAAAAAATACATAGGCTTTTTTTTTTTTTTTTGCCCAAATAGGCAAATACAGAGATATAAAGAGGTTATTTAGGGAAGGGGTGCTGGGAAGGAACAGGTAGAGGAGTTTCTTTCTAAGGTGATGAAAATGTTCTAGTATTGATTATGCTGATGGCTCTGTAACTCTGAATACACTAAAAACCAATGAATGACACACTTTAAATAAGTGACTTGTATGTGATTCAGACCTTAACAAAAGTATTATAAAATAAAAACAGGGTGCCTAGGTGGCTCAGTGGGTTAAGCCGCTGCCTTCGGCTCAGGTCATGATCTCGGGGTCCTGGGACTGAATCCCGCATCGGGCTCTCTGCTCAGTGGGGAGTCTGCTTCCTCCTCTCTCTGTCTGCCTCTCTGCCTACTTGTGATCTCTCTCTCTCTGTCAAATAAATAAATAAATAAAATCTTTTAAAAATAATAATAATAAAATAAAATAAAAAATAAAAACAAAACAAGTATCTTTTTAATATGTCTATCCATACTGAAATGATACAATCGTCAAGCTTTCTTAGTAAGTAAATAAAGGAAGTCACAGAACATTCCATGCATGAGTATGCTACCAGTTATGTCAAAGGACCGTACACGCAGACACACACGAGTCTGCACATGTAGAAATACAGACTTACTACTATTTACTCTATAGTCACTTTTAATTTTTTATGTCATCTAACACTTTTTCAAATTCTTCTAAATTGCAGAATTGTCACGCTGAGATTAAAATTACTAAAGGCAACTTACGAGCAAAGCTGAGTGGACAACTGGGGGGTTGGGATGATCCATAAACAAAATAAGGCCAGGGAGACATCCCTGGTCTTGGACAATGGCTCTTCTATTTAATGGATCTGCTGCTAGATCCCGGAGCTGGTTAACTACGGAGAGAGCATCAGGTTCTTCATTCATCGTGGAGGAGGACGAATTCATCTTCTATGCCATACACATGAACAAAATCTTCTTAAATTCTGTAGAAACGGTTTGCAAGATTAGTTCTAGGCTGCCGAGGTGCGTTCTGGCATTTGTCAAACAATCAGGATTAAGACACCTTTAGAAAGAACAGATGACTCTAAATCACAAAGAAACTCGAGACTTGGCAATTCCACAGTTTAAGTAAAATGAACATAAGAAGCTGAGTCAAAAAAAACACACCAAAAATCAAGTTATTTATGCCCACATTTAAAGAACATATGTCACCTTCAATATTCCAATAAATTCCATTTTAGCAATACATATTTTAACACTAAAGTCACAATAAACAGGATCTTTACAGTTAAAGCTCATAACCTGCACTATACTTCTCAAATTATACCACTGCCAGTGCTTTTTTTCCTCTAGAACAGTTCTGGAGCCTAACACAAGTGCCTCAGGGAATGTGGCTAGCTGAAAGCTTTTTTTCTTATTCATCTACGAACAAAACCCAGCATACTGGGTTTACAAAAGATAAAAACCCCTAGGAAAAAGGAGGGAGTCAAAAAAGGCTGTGAAGAAAAAACAAGCCAAGAAGGAATATTTCACCCTGTGTCAGGCCCCTGGAGTTAGGGAGATCACAGTGAACATGAACTGAATCTAAACACACCTGGCCATCTCTTGAGTGTGCCATATTCAGAAGAATGGAACACAATTTGAGGTAATTCATTTGGCAGATAAGGAAACAGTCACAGAGAAGTTAAATAATTTGCCCCATGTAACGAAAGCTAGTGAGTATAAAAGCGCACTAAAATCTTATCTCCTGGGGCACCTGGGTGGCTCAGTGGGTTAAGCCTCTGCCTCTGGCTCTGGTCATGATTTCAGGGTCCTGGGATCGAGCCCCACATCACAGAGTTCTCTGCTCAGTGGGGAGCCTGCTTCCCCCACTCTCTCTCTGCCTGCCTCTCTGTCAAATAAATAAATGAAATCTTTTAAATAAATAAAAGAAAATTTTATCTCCTAAACAAGTCTTTCCACTTTCCATAGCCTTTTAAAATTTTTATTTAAATTTAATTTTATTTAAATTTAATTAACTAACATATAATATACTATTGGTTTGAGAGGCAAAGGTCAGTGATTCATCTTTTTTTTTTTTTTTAAATTGTAGCTGTGAGGTTTTTTTGTTTGTTTGTTTGTTTTAGATTTTTATTTATTTATTTGACAGAGAGAAATCACAAGTAGATGGAGAGGCAGGCAGAGAGAGAGAGAGGGAAGCAGGCTCCCTGCTGAGCAGAGAGCCCGATGCGGGGCTCGATCCCAGGACCCTGAGATCATGACCTGAGCCGAAGGCAGCGGCTTATTAACCCACTGAGCCACCCAGGCGCCCCCAGTGATTCATCTTATACAAAGGTCTTATACAATACCTAGTGCTCCTTATATCACGTGCCCTCTTCCATGTCCAGCACCCAGTTAACCCATCCCTTTACCCCTCTACCCACCAGCAACCCTGCTTGTTTCTTCCATAGTCTTTTTCTTTTCTTTCCATACTTTTTTTTTTTTTTTAAGATTTATTCATTTGAAAGAGAATGAGAGAGAGTTCACGCGCATGCATGGGGGTAGGAGTAGAGGGAGAAGGAGAAAATCTCCAGCAGCCTCCATCCTGAGCACTGAATGAGATGTGGGGTTTGATCCCAGGACTCTGAGCCAAAATCAAGGGTCAGTTGCTTAACTCACTAAGCCACCCAGGCACACCTCTATGCAGTCCTTTTAAATTTGCGTACCTTTTCCCCATAAAAGCAAACCTGGATATTTTAGAAAACATGCTAAACATTCAAAAGCCAAAGAAACAAAATATCAAGGAATAATCTTCGTATGTGCAGAAAGTAAAAAATAATAACTTCCATTCACCAAGTTACACTGCACATTCCTTATTAGTAACAATATAAAGGTGTAAATACTTTCCATGAATAAATAAGTATGTATGGTTAGTGTCAACTTCAAAAACAATGCCAATTAGCAACGGGAAGGGATGGACAAAATTTTTCTGTAACTCCAGAAAGACTACTAAAGGCTATTTTGGGGAGAAAAGGTAGTAATGCAGAACTGGCCTTACCAGGTATTGGAGGAGAGGGGGCCTGCACAATAGAAAGATACTTCTTCCAGGAAAGTTACTTACACATTCAGTATAAGAAAGCAGACTCTCAGTGAGTCAGACCAAGGCTCCACTGCTTGGTAAATATGATTTCGGGCAAATCCCTTACTCTTTGTCTTAGTTTCTTGATCTGTAACTTAGGGCTAATTATAGCAGCTATCAAAAGTGTATTGTCATCAAAAGAAATGAAATCTTGCCATTTGCGACAACGTGGACGGAACTAGAGCGTATCATGCTTAGTGAAATAAGTCAAGCAGAGAAAGACAACTATCATATAATCTCCCTGATATGAGGAAGTGGTGATGCAACATGGGGGCTTAAGTGGGTAGGAGAAGAATAAATGAAACAAGATGGGATTGGGAGGGAGACAAACCATAAGTGACTCTTAATTTCACAAAACAAACTGAGGGTTGCTGGGGGGAGGGGGGGTTGGGAGAAGGGGGGGTGGGGTTATGGACATTGGGGAGGGTATGTGCTTTGGTGAGTGCTGCGAAGTGTGTAAATCTGGTGATTCACAGACCTGTACCCCTAGGGATAAAAATATATTATATGTTTATAAAAAATAAAAATTTAAAAAAAAAAGTGTATTGTCTAGGGGCGCCTGGGTGGTTCAATGGATTAAAGCCTCTGCCTTGGGCTCAAGTCATGATCCCAGGGTTCTGGGGTGCATCCGGCTCTCTGCTCAGCAGGGAGCCTGCTTCCTCCTCTCTCTCTGCCTGCCTCTCTGCCTACTTGGGATCTTGGTCTGTCCAAGAAATAAATAAAATCTTTTTTTTTTTTTAAGTGTATTGTCTAAATAAAAAAGAAATACATGGAAAGGACTGGTGCTTAGCATATTGTTAATGCTCAATAAATAGTGTTCAGTTACATGGAACCAAAAATAGTAAGATTATGGGGCGCTTGGGTGGCTCAGTGGGTTAAGCCTCTGCCTTAGGCTCAGGTTGTGATCCCTGGGTCCTGGGATCGAGCACCGCATCGAGCCCTACATCGGGCTCTCTGCTCAGCAGGGAGCTTGCTTCCCCCTCTCTCTCTGCCTGCCTTTCCGCCTATTTGTGATCTCTCTGTTAAACAAATAAATAAATCTTTTTAAAAAAAAGTAAGATCACTCAATAAATGGTATTGGAATGACTTCTACGCAATTTAAAACCAATGCTGGGCGCCTGGGTGGCTCAGTGGGTTAAGCCGCTGCCTTCGGCTCAGGTCATGATCTCAGAGTCCTGGGATCGAGTCCCGCATCGGGCTCTCTGCTCAGCGGAGCGCCTGCTTCCCTCTCTCTCTCTGCCTGCCTCTCCATCTACTTGTGATTTCTCTCTGTCAAATAAATAAATAAAATCTTTAAAAAAAAAAAAAATAAAAAAAAAATAAAACCAATGCTAAGCAAGTTTAATTCATATAATATGGCAAAAAGAAATCCTATTCAAGATAAAATACATTAGTTTTTTTAGGTATGCAAGCAAATGCAAAATAAAGGACTCAGAAAACAGGCCTTTAACAAGATAGTATTTGGCAGGTTATTTTCAAAAAATGAAAATATTATATTGTGGCCATTTAAAAAAATTTAGAGGGGTACCTGGGTGGCTCAGTGGGTTAAAGCCTCTGCCATCGGCTAGGGTCATGATCCTAGGGTCATGGGATTGAGCCTCGCATCAGGCTCTCTACTCAGTGGGGAACCTGCTTCCTCTACTCTGTCTGCCTCTCTGCCTACTTGTGATCTCTGCCAAATAAATTTAAAAAATCTTTAAAAAAATCTTTAAAAATTTAGAAAAAAAGCAACAAACTGAACGCACAGAGATAAGACTAACGGGTCTGGGAGCATGCTGCCTCTTAGGTGCCTCTATTTTCAACATCCTCAATATCCCTGTTTACAAACCACCTTATCCATGAGCTTTATAAAGTGCTGTCAACAGCACCAATCTTATCCAAACTGGAACCTGAAGAACCAATTACTGGCTCAAAGGCCCAAGAGCCAAGTTATATTTAAGAACCAAATACACTGGAAGGGGTCCTTTTGCATTCACCTCTGGCTGTGTAACCGGAGAGCTCCAATCTTAGCTAAGGAGTCCTTAGATATATTTAATCATTCGGTTTAAATGATGCTGAAAACTTTATGGCCTTTCTTGTTCCTTTGAGATGAAGAAAAGCCAAAACATTTAAAACTTTCAGTTTTCAAAGCCCATGGAGACGGGGAGGACTCAAATAAGACCTTCCAAGGAAAAAGTCAGGAATATCACAAGGCATCAAAAATCCTAACACAACAGAGGCAGAAGCTGTGGTCAAGCACTGCATTTCCTGTGGCATGAATGCAAGAAAGGTAGAAAGAAGCTATGATTTCTCCCCTAAATTACATGAGTTTTTAGGTAAAACTTTAAGAGATTTCCTCAGTGTTAAGAGTTCATTTTTCTTTCCTTATGTAATATTCTTGCCAAAATCAAGTTTTTCTGAGAATTGCCTAAATCCTGTTAAATGATCAATACTTCTGTGGGTTGAGGAATTCACATAGACGTTTTTATAAGATAGCTATGGAACAGTTGAGAAAATGCAAACAGGTAAGCAAAAGTTGGAACTTTATCTCCAATTCATGTATTAGATACATTTAGTCTTTGTGTTGATTGTATCATTTTCACACACTCAAATTGTTTGATAAAAATGTTAGCCTTCCTAGGCTGGAAAAAATGTTTTTAAATGATACATTTTGGTATTCATTCTATGTTACCCTCTCTTATTCTCAAATTGGCAAATCTCAAAATATATTTTTTAAAGATTTTATTTATTTATTTGACAGAGAAAGTAGCAGGTGGAGCAGCAGGCAGAGGGAGTGGGAGAAGCTTCGGGGCTCCATCCCAAGACCCCTGGGATCATGACCTGAGCAGAAGGCAAACACTTAACCAAAGGAGCCACCCAGGCATCCCTCAAAACAATTTTCAAATAACATTTTAAACACATTTATCTGAGTAATTTTGTAGCAACCAATGAACCAAAACTTAAGTTAAAAACAAAAACAGCTCTCTTCTTCTAATAAGGAGTAGTAAATTAGGTTCAAAAGAAAATAAGCTTGCAGGGTGCCTACATGGTCAGTGGGTTAAGCATCTGCCTTCAGCTCAGGTCATGATCCCCGTGTCCCAGGACAGGGCCCCATATTGGGAGTCTGCTCCTCTACTGTTCTCCCTGTCTCTCTCAAATAAATAAATAAATAAAATATTTCCCCCCCAAAAAGAAAGAAAGAAAGAAAGAAAGAAATTAAGAAAAAAAAAGAAAAGAAGCTTGCTTTATAGTTTCACTCTTCATTTAAAATACTAATGCCAAGAAATGTGGACCTGGACAGCCTGCATCAGCATAAGCTGGGATTATTAAAATGCAGATCCAAGGCCCCTACCCACACCTCACTAGGAATCCTTGGAGGTAGGGCCCAACACATGATTTTAATAAGCACCCAGGTGATTCCTGGTGCAAATAAGAGCAATTAAAACTTAACGGTGGTTAATAACTGCATGTCCTTTTAATATGGCTGGGAACATCTGAATAAAACCCTGAACATTTAAATTCTACGAAATACTTTAATTATCATGCAACATGACAGTAAGTAAATTTGGGACCATGTTTTGGTTTCATTACCAGATAACCAAATAAATAAACTAAAATAAACCCCCACTAGTAGTAGCAAACCCCCAGCAGTAGCAAATTTACTGACTCCTTCCAAAGAAAATGGAAGCTTTTCATCAAAAGAAGAAAATTGTGGGGGGAAATTATGGTGGAGAACCGGGTAGATTTTGTAAGTAAACAGAAGGTTCTTGAAATTTTGTTAGCAGTATTATTTAATTATCTCTCTTGTCTCAATCATTTTATTATTTTTTTTTTACCAATACCTGATGACTTACAAGTTAGCTTTTAATAACTTTTTAAATATTCTTTTCTGTTTTAAGATTTTTGGCTGCTAAGCTAAAGTTGCCAATACAGACATAACGAAAAATCAAAGCCTCAATAGCAAATGAGGAAAACGTGAAAAAAACTTTGTTTTATTTTCTTTTTGTTTAGCTCAATTTGGACAAAGAGATCATAAGACAATACATGCTACCCAAACTTTTAGGAGTACTCTGATTATCTAAGGGATCTGTTCAAAAGCAGACCTGATTCAGCAGATGGAGTGAGGCTTGAGATTCTGCATTTCCAAAAAGCTCCCCAGGTGAGGCCTATCCTGCTGGATGGAACTGGGAATTTAGGTGATACATATGAGACTATAATTATAATTTTCAATTCTTCAGCCAAAACCTACCATTCAGTTCAAAGAATGATTCAGATCTCTTATAACTAAGAGTTGCAGAGAGTACACACCCACAACCTAAATCCATATTCAGTTAAGCAAGTTTTTAAAAAATAACCTAAGCATTGAGTTCAGATCTGGCTTTACTTTACTAGCAACTAACTGTAACTCTTGGAGAAGTTGAGCCTCAGTTTCCTCTCAATAATCCCCAACGACTGTCAGGATCAAGAAAATAACTTGAGGCGAGCACCAGCAGTTACCAAACAAGAACTATATACTTGATCCTGTGGTACTTCTATTCCACCAGGTGTTGGGGTATATTCTGCACCTCCCTCACACATCAGTGCACTATCACGAAAGGAGTTGCTAACTGCACGAAGGCCTCCAAGAAGTTATTTAAAATACAAGAATGTGAAAGCTGATCTCTTTTGAATAGAGACAAACACAATGTCCTTCCACTCCTAGCAGACATGCAGGTGCACAAAACATTTACCAAAGAACAAGCTGGAGAGACGAAGTGAGATGACAGCCATTAACCCCAGGGTTCGAAAAAATCGGAGTGCCGGGGATGGAGAGGAAATGAACAAAGCTAACCTTTTTACAGGACATATCGGGACAAGGCGCTTTAAAGCGCTTGGTGGGACGCACTGCTGGGTCCCGGGAAGGCCGGAGGAGAGCGCCTCGGCCCAGGCCGACTCGCAGATTTGATGCAGGGGCCGCTCTCCGCGGCCTTCCTGGCTCCACCGCTTTGTCTGCCTCCCCTAGACCCTTACATACCGCGCCAGAGATTCAGGAGTCCAGAGCCTGCCGCACCATCAGGGCCACACCGACGAATGAGGCAGAGGGACCCAGAAGCCGCCGAGCGGGTCCCTCCGTCGGCAGACGCGGCCTCAGCGGTAGCAAACGACCAGGTTAACTCGAAGAGCCAAAGAGCGAGGACGCTGGCGGGGAAAGGCTGTACGGACTCTCCCCCATGACCCTGCAACATCTGTCAGTTCTGGCCTCTCATTGGCTGATAGCATTCCAACGCGAGGCTAAGACGCCCAGTACGTGAAGGCCTTCTTAAACTAAAGCGTTCATTGGTGATCTAGGGGAAATGCACTAAGGGTTGAACGGAAGGGTCCAATGAGAGCACAGGAACACCGGACTTGGGCCGAACGAGTGTCCGTCCGCTAAGCACTGAGGGAAGAAACTTGCATCCGGGCGGAGAAACCGTTTTAGTTTCCCGACTACAATTCCCAGCATTCCCGCGCGAAGTAACCTGTCTGCTCCTGCGTTCGGAAATTCAAATGTTACGTTTTTCTCTGGCAGCTGTTTCAGGTGGAATAAAGTATTTTCGTGATATTTCTTCGTTTTTGTGAGTCTTAATTATTTGAGTTTTTGGTAAGAACATTAACCCTATGTTTGGTGTTTTTTTGGATTGCGTTCCTTTCTTGGTAGTGTTCACTGTGTTCTTAAACGCGACGGCTGCGAAGTACAGTTTTTTGTTTATTTTAAATAATAACTTCTTATTGGGAGGATTTTTTTTTCTTGTAAGGGAAAGGGACTTACAGTCAGAGAGAATCTTTTCAAATCCGTCATAAAGTATTTTTTAGATATTGTCTTCTATTTAGTTTATAATAGTAAGGATTTATATACTTTTATCAATGCTAGTCACTGGCGGTTTTGTTTTGCTTAAGTATAGATCTTGGTTTTTAAAGCTATTTCTCTAAATATACTGTAATTTAAATTCCACAGGCCAGTCTGAGAATACTGCATCTACTGCACCAATAACTTAACTGAATGGAGTCTAGAGTCTCTTTCACAATTTGTTTTTGCCACGTAGCTCAAGGAATTTAAGAGGCCTCTAATGGGGAAAGAGAGTGCATGAGACCAAATATCCCCGGGGCGCCAAGCTTGCTCAGTCATAGAGCATGCAACTCTCCATCCAGATCCTCGGTGAAAGCCCCAAGTTGGATGTAGAGCTTACTTGGGGGGGGGGGGATCTCCAGACTGTGTTCTATGCAATTGTCTCCAATACTTTGATTCCTAAGTCAATTTTATTTTTTTTTTAAAGATTTTATTTATTAATTTGACAGAGAGAAATCACAAGTAGACGGAGAGGCAGCCAGAGAGAGAGAGAGAGGGAAGCAGGCTCTCTGCTGAGCAGAGAGCCCGATGTGGGACTCGATCTCAGGACTCTGAGATCATGACCTGAGCCGAAGGCAGCGGCTTAACCCACTGAGCCACCCAGGCGCCCCCTAAGTCAATTTTAAAATCCAAAACAGCTGGGGCGCCTGGATGGCTTGGTGGGTTAAGAGTATGCCTTCAAAAAAAAAAAAAAAAAAAAAAAAAGAGTATGCCTTCTCCTTAGGTCATGATCCCAGGATGTCTCCGCTCAGCAGGAGCTTGCTTCTCCTTCTTCCTGCCGCTCCCCCTGCTTGTACTCTCTTTCTGTCAAATAAATAAATACTTCAAAGAAAACTAAAAAATAAAATCCAAACAGTTATTTCTGCTCAAATTTCTTTGCCTCTCTGAAACCTTGGTTATCTTCTTCCTTCTAACAAGCTCAAGAAGAAAAATACAAGCAAAGTGGAATAGAAAAGGTCTCTTTCACACTGTTTGACCAATAGCAAAAGCAAGTCTCTGGCATAGTTTCTGTTTCCCAAGTCAGAAGAGGGAGTGGTGGTAAGTGAATACTGAATCCCAAACAAAAAGTAAAAAGAAATGATGCATAATGTCCAGCGGTAGAAGCACCAGCCTGATACCTAATAACTGACCAGACCAACCAACTGCTGGAACTTGGGGGGCGGGGGTAGGGATAAAAGAAAATTGTCATACATTTACTATAAGAAAAAAAAAAAGCTGTAAAAAAGTAAATATAGGAAGTCCAAAGGACACAGACAGTTTAAACATAATCCGTTTGACTGAGTAAATGAAATTGTGTTCAGTATTGTTATCGAAAACAATGCAATAACACAGAAAGTAAATTTGCTTTTTCTCTTCTTAAGTAGGTTCCATGCCCAACATGGGGCTTGAACTCATCACCAACTGAGCCAGCCAGGTGCTACAACTTCCTATTTTTTCTAAGATTAATTTGTATATCAGAAAGGGAGAACACAAATGGTAATTGTCTATTTGTCAATTATAAATGGTAATTCCCAGCTAGTAATTGATGACATAGGTTTTTGGTAGAATGTATGTTTAATAGAGTCTTTGTCTTTTGGAAGTTCAAAATGTAAAATTAAATATAATCATGCCCATGACATTAAAGTATTGAGAAGATTAATTCTTCCTTAACAACTGCTGCTACAGAGAGTTCGATGACTGGCTTTAAAAGGCAAGGATTGTAGTCACAAAAAATAATTAACCATTTCATAAGCACCTAAGTATTATAAGGCTTTAAGAATTTATTTTCCCGGGCGCCTGGGTGGCTCAGTGGGTTAAGCCGCTGCCTTCGGCTCAGGTCATGATCTCAGGGTCCTGGGATCGAGTCCCGCATCGGGCTCTCTGCTCAGCAGGGAGCCTGCTTCCCTCTCTCTCTCTCTGCCTGCCTCTCCATCTACTTGTGATTTCTCTCTGTCAAATAAATAAATAAAATCTTTAAATAAAAAAAAAAAAAAAAAAAAAGAATTTATTTTCCCATATTAAAAATGGATGAACTTGACACCAATAAAGTTATACTAAGGCTTTAAGAATTTATTTTCCCATATTAAAAATGGATGAACTTGACACCAATAAAGTTATACTACCTGCTGTTATGAGTCATTGCTTGTTCTTAGCCTCCGATATCTTGCCACAGGACACAGCTGGAATGTCAAGTTCCTCAACAGCTGTGTTGCTTAAGAACCATGAATCAGATAATGGCAGTTTTCATTTATTCAATTTTAAAACTATTTTCTTTGCCAAGGTTACAGAGACAGTCTTAGTACTGGATTCAAACATAAGAGAAAACATAATTACTGTCCTCAAGAAGTTTATGGTCTAGTATGGCGGTTTCCAAAACCTTTGATGAAGTACCACTTTCAGCCTTAAAAAAGTTTTGAGCACATGGCTCTGATATATGTGTATTATTTATTCATAAATTCTATACAAATACTATCTAATATGTAGGCTAAAAGGCATGTCAAAATAGAAAATTTTAGAGGATGAGAAATAATTATAAATAGAAGCACTTTTATTTATCTGAATGAAAATAAAATTGTATTTATATACATTATTTACCAAAAAAACTTAAATTCCAGATGGATTAAAAACTGAAGTGTAAAACAAAATAGCAAAAATCCTTTAAGATACATACACACTACAGACAACTATAGAAGTAGGTGACATCTTAAATAAGACTAGAAACTCTGAAGTTAGAAAGAAATAGACCTATTCCACTTCTAAAAAGTAGTTCTAAAAAGTAGTTTTTTGTGTTGGGGTGCCTAGGTGGCTCAGTGGGTTAAAGCCTCTGCCTTTGGCTCAGGTCATGATCCCAGGGTCCTGGGATTGAGCCCGGAATCAGGCTTTTTGCTTAGCGGAGAGCCTGCTTCCCTTCCTCTCCGTCTGCCTGTCTCTCTGCCTACTTGTGATCTTTGTCTTTCAAATAAATAAATAAATAAATAAATAAATAAATAAACAAAAAAAGTAGTTTTTTGTGTAGCAAAAATATATATAAGCAATGTCAATGAACAATAGATATGAGGGTAAATTTGTAACTCTGTGGGTCAATAGAGGCCAGTAGTCAAAAATTTATCACAAATTGTCAAGAAAGGATTGAACAACCCTATAGAAGTTGGATGAAGAATGAAAATTAGTATTTAATCAAGAGAAAGTCCAATAAACATGAAGATATTTAAACCCACCTTTAATAAAGGAACGCAAATTAATTTAACAGTGAGAATAATCATGATGCTGATCAGATTGGTAAAAAATCAAAATGACACAAAGTTGCTGGCAGGAATACTGGATAGAAAACTCTCAGATTTTGTTGTGGAAATGTAGTAAGTGGAGAGAATCAAAACAAACATTTAAACTGCCTTTCTTGTGTGTGTTATATTTCAGGGTAACAAAATAGTTGATGTGTAATAATGATTCTGAAAACTGGTAAATATTAAGAAACAAGCATTCAGCTTGCTTTTCTTTAAAAACATGCCTCAAGGTGACCAGTTAGCTAATAAATGACACATGCGGCCTCACCTTGTCTTAAAATGCCCCTCACATGGGCATTTCACTGTCTACCTGGGGGCCTTTTGCCAGTTAGGCTTTTCTGGATTCTAACTTGGAACCTCTTAAGGCCCATTTTAATGTGTTATATTTTCTATAGACAGGCAGTCGGAGCTAGAAAAAGTGCTGAACTAGAGAGAGGGTCTGGATTTTCAGGGAGGATACTGTTTAAAGCTTGCAGAATAGTCAGCCTTTCTCACTAAATGGGTATTATTTATTGGGTCCTTGTGATAAATCAGGTGTAATCCTAAGTATTTTACAAATGTTACACAATCGGTTTTCAGGGCTATCCTGTGAGGTGACTATTTTCCCCACTGTGCAGTTCAGGGAAAGGAGACCTGGGGAGGGTGACTGACTTGGCCAGCGCCATATGGCTGATAAAAGGCAGAGGGTCTGTCTGACTTGGAAGCTCATATTCCTTCTACAAAAAAATTCAGCTTCACCATCTACCAATAAAAACAAATGGGAATCTGACCTTTTTGGGAAATTTCTGCAAGGAAGCTGGCCCACAACTGGCCTTGTTTACCTTTCCATTGTCTAAAATATACTTGATGATGGATAAATCTCTGCCTAAACAGGGGCACTATAATTCTTAAGTCTTTTAGGAATTTGGAGGCACAGAAAGGTCAAGGGACTTTTTCAAGGCTGCACAGTGAATAAGCGAGAACTCCGATTCTTTCTCCTCTTTTCAATAAATAACTACTGAAGTTTCAGTTATTCTGGATTCTGCCAAGTAAGCTGAGCCGTTTATTTGGGTGAGGAACTCCAAGATCAGATATACTAAATAGAAAAGGAGAGTCCATTTTCTCCTAAAATCCCCAAATGGATTGCCTTGTAACCTTCTACATTAATTTCCCAACTTAGTTGCATAAAACAATCACCTAAGATTCAGGGAAGTGGCCTGAGCATATGTATTTTTAAACATACGATCCAAAGTGGAGTTTCAGGACCGTCAATCTTGCAGAGAAGACAGAAATTGTATTAGATATTTATTGCTTCCTAGTGAATCACTCCAAAACTTAGCAGCTTAACACAATAATTGCTTATTATCTCATAGTTTCTGTGCATGCAGAATCCATGTGTGCCTTAGCTCAGGTCTCTGGTTCAGAGTCTCTCATAAGACTGCAATCAAGGGTCCATCAACAGATGAATGGATAACGAAGATGTGATACACACACACACACACACACACACACGCACACACACAATGGAATACTATGCAGCCATCAAAACCCCTGAAATCTTGCCATTTGCCATTATGTGGATGGAACTAGAGGGTATTATGCTAAGTGAAATAAGTCAATCAGATGAAGACAATTGTCATAATGATCTCTCTGATATGAAGAATTTGAGAGGCAGGGCAGGGGTACATGGGGGGAACAGAGAGAAAAATGGAACAAGATGGGACCAGGGAGAGAGATAAACCATAAGAGACTTTTAATCTCTGGAAACAAACTGAATGTTGCTGGGGTGGCAGGGAGGGATAGGGTGGCTGGCTGATGGACGTTGGGGAGGGTATGTGCTATGGTAAGTGCAGTGAATTGTGTAAGACTGATGATTCACAGACCTGTACCCCTGAAATAAATAATACATTATATGCTAATTAAAAAAAAAAAGACTTCAATCAAGGTATCAGTGGAACTCCAGTCATCTCAAGGCTCAACTGAGAGACGATCTTTTGCCAAGTTCACTCACATGTCTGTTAGCAGGATTCAGTTTCTCAGAGGCTGATGAAAAGAGGGCCTCAGTTGCTTGCTGCCTGATGGCCAGAGGCCTCCCTCAGTTTCTTGCCACATAAGTCTCTCCCTAGCACAGCTCACAATATGGCAGGTAGCTTCTCTCAGAGAGAGTGAAGGAGAGACCAAGAGAGAGCAAGCAAAATGAAAGCCACACTCCTTTTTTTTTTTTTTTTTTTAAAGATTTATTTATTTATTTGACAGAGAGAGAGAGAGAGAGTGAGAAAGGGGACACAAGGTGGGGGAGTGGGAGAGGGAGAAGCAGGCTTTCCACAGAGAAGGGAGCCCGATTCGGGGATCCATCCCAGGACCCTGGGCCGACGGCAGACGCCTAATGACTGAGCCACCCAGGCGCCCCAGCCACACTTTTTTTTTTTTTTTTTTAAAGATTTTATTTATTTATTTGACAGAGAGAGATCACAAGTAGGCAAAGAGGCAGGCAGAGAGAGAGAGGAGGAAACAGGCTCCCTGCTGGGCAGAGAGCCCGATGCGGGACTCGATCCCAGGACCCTGAGATCATGACCTGAGCCGAAGGCAGCGGCTTAACCCACTGAGCCACCCAGGTGCCCCCCAGCCACACTTTTTTAAAACTAATTTTGTAATTGCCATCCTATCACTCTTTTATTTGATTCATTAGAAGGAGGTCACTATGTAAAATCCCCCCTCTTTAAAAGGGGATTACGTGGGGCGCCTGGGTGGCTCAGTGGGTTAAAGCCTCTGCCTTCAGCTCGGGTCATGGGTCCTGGGATCGAGCCCCGCATCAGGCTCTCTGCTCAGCAGGGAGCCTGCTTCCTCCTCTCTCTCTGCTTGCCTCTCTGCCTACTTGTGATCTCTGTCTGTCCAATAAATAATAAATAAAATCTTTAAAAAAAAAAAAAAGGGGATTACGTAAGGGTGTGAATACCAGGGGTCAGGGATCCTAACTCTGTCCACTAAGAGAGGTTGTAAATAGAAAATATAAGCGAAATAGAAAATAAATATACATGATTCTTTATGAATAAATGATTGAATATAAATAAGTAAATGGGCAGAAGAAACAAATCCTACCTAGAGAAGAATGATAAGTTATTTATGTAGATATTCCACTCCAGGAGTTGAAGCTTAATCTCTTATGACCTTCGAGGGTGGGTAAGATTTAGTGACTTGCTTCTGAAGAAGAGAATATGGAAAGAGGGTAAAAAAATGCAATTTTATAGTGGAGAAACTAGCAAATACTACCATGGTCAAGTTAAAATCAGCAGAAATAAATCATGCTAACATCATGTACCCCCTGATATGATGTGATGAGAAGGGCATTTCAGTGTGTGGTATTTCTCCTAAACCTTACAATCCAAGTCTGATCATGAGAAAAACAGCAGACAAATTCGAATCAAGGCATATTTTATAACATACCTGACCATGCTCCTCAAAACTGTCATGGTTGTATCAAGGTTATGAAAAACAAGGACATCATGAGAAACTGTCATAGACCAGGAATCTAAGCAAGGAGGCATGATGACTAAACGCAATGTGGCATCTTGGATAGGATTCTGGAACAGAGAAAGGACATTAATAAAACCTGAATAAAGTCTAGAGTTTAGTAAATAGTAATGTACCAATATTGGCTCCTTAATTTTATAAGTGCATCATGGTAATGCATGATGTTAGCATTAGGTGAAATTGGGTGAGGGGTAAACAGGAATTCTGAACAATCTTTGCAACATTTCTGTAAGTCTAAAATTATTCTAAAATAAAGCTTATTGAAGGCAAAAAGTGAAGCACACTGATTATAACTTCAAGTACAATGACTGGAAGATCATCCCCTAATTTCTGTCTCAACACATTTTCCATCCTTTCTCCTCCACGGGCCACATACTTCTGGTGCCTCGTGCCGTAAGACACATCCATAGGCCATCTGTGAGATGGCATATAGTATGGCTAGAAATATTCTGGGAAGACATTACAACAGTGTGAGAGTCCATAATAACTAATCACAAAAGGAAGCTAAATTCAACTTAATCGTCCTCCCCTCACCCAGATCCTCAAAATGCCCATGGTCACTGGAGGGCACTTAGCATGCAGAGAAATGTGAAGAAAAGAAAGCTGGAATGGGGAAAAAAAGCACTTAACCAATCTCTGTTTGAAGGTTGCTTTAAGCCATCTTCTTTTTAAAGAGTAGAAGACAACATATGTGAACTCAGTGCTAGGGTCCCCCCTTGGGTCTTGGAAACGTCTGGTGCAAGTCAGGGGGTCTGAGCTCAAGCTTCATTAGCTTCGCAGTAAATCCACTCCCCCCCTTTATTTTTAAGATTATTTATTTACTTATTTGACAGAGAAAGATCACAGGTAGGCAGAGAGGCAGGCAGAGAGAGAGAGAGAAGCAGGCTCCCCGCTGAGCAGAGAGCCTGATGCGGGGCTCGAATCAAGGACCCTGAGATCATGACCTGAGCCGAAGGCAGCGGCTTAACCCACTGAGCCACCCGGGCGTCCCAGTAAATCCACCCTTTAAAGATCTCAGCAAGTGGGGCGCCTGGGTGGCTCAGTGGGTTAAAGCCTCTGCCTTCGGCTCAGGTCATGATCCCAGGGTCCTGGGATCGAGCCCCGCATCAGGCTTTCTGCTCCGCGGGGAGCCTGCTTCCTCCTCTCTCTGCCTGCCTCTCTGCTTATTTGTGATCTCTCTCTGTCAAATAAATAAATAAAATCTTAAAAAATAATAATATAAAAAAAAAGATCTCAGCAAGTAAACTTTGCCAGAAATGCTATGCTTTGCTTCCACTCCTTTAGCTCAGAAGCTAATCATCAAGCCTCAGCCCAAGCACACCTCTAGTAAGCGTTCCCCTGAGCCTTTGGGCTAAGTGGCTTAGGCAGGTCTCCCAGGCTTCCACTATTCCCCCTTGAGAACATTTGGTTAAGTAAGTTTGTGTTTCTGTCTTCCTGTTAGCCTGGAGGCTTCCTGAGGGCGTGGTTAAAGCCTTTTAAAAATCTTTGTACAGTCATAATTGGCTCCCAAATGGATTAATGCTCTTGCTGAAGTCGGGAAGCCCTCACACTGAAGAGACTTGGGCACGGGGAATAAAAACCACCAAGGCTCTGTGCCTGCTGAGTGACCTGTGGGATCAATTACAAAGGGAGGGTAAGGGAGACAGCCAATCAGCGACAGCCAATCAGCAACAGCCTCTTTAAAGGCCATTCAGAAATCCTTAAGCAGGCTTTTCTCTCTACAAATGAATTTCGACTTGGGCCTACGCACGTTACCATGTTGAATATAGTGTTAGCTATAGATGTAATGATCATTTTCATGGCAGGATTTCTTGAAATCTAGTGTCCCAAAATATTCAACTATTTAAAAAAAACATGCGGCCCACGAATCAGACTAAACAGACGGAACTGAGGACAGTAAAATCGTCATCCATGCTCTTTGGACATTCCGCACCCTCAACGCCCCTCAACACAAACACACCCGGGATATTAAGTTCACGTGGGAAGATCTGCCGGCTAAACACAAGTCTCAATAGCGTGGGATAAAAGGACTCAACACAAGTCAGGTTAACAAGGGCTTAGAACTCCTAGCTTCTTTCAGGGTAATACACACTTGTGGCTACGTTCAGAATGCGGGTCTTGCTACACACTTAGAGAGCGGGGTTTACTAACAAAGTACTTTCCAGGGCAGAGCAGTGAAGACACAAAGCGAAGTCCACGCGAAAGCGCCCGCCTCTAGCCAAGCACCGCGCTTGCGCACATTCACAGTGAGAAGTGGCTGCAGGCCTGTGGGCGGGTCGTCTCGCGTCCCGTCCAGGCTCTCAGTACCCGCCTCCGGGCCGTAAGAACCAGCTGATTGGTCAGTCTGGTCCGGATTTGGGGCGGAGGTTGGGTGATTGGCAGTAACTCCCCGGGAGAGCCAAGCTGGAAGCCGGAGAAGCTCACGAAGGCACCTGGCGGCCGCGCGGCCGAGGTGAGTGGGGCTAGGGACCCAAGAAAGCGGTTGAGGGGGTTTCGAGGAGGCCCACCAGGCCTGAGGGCGGTGGGAAGCCCTGGTAACAAAGTCGAAGCTGAAGGAGTCCCCGTTTCGGGCATGCGGGGAAGACGGCGGGCTCCGTGGGCCGGTTGGGAGTCTGTGCCGTGGATGAAGGGAGGCGGAGACGTTCTCGGGCAGCCGGGTGGCCGAGGGCTTTGCTGGGGCTGGAGCTCCGGCGGAGCGGAGAGAAGTCAGCTGACTCGCCCTGAAGGCTGGGGCTCATCCACCCACATCTCCCGCTCGCCCCCGGCCCTTAGGTCCATCTTTCCGAGCCCACAAGTCTCTCGCCAGCCGCCCGGCGGCGGTCCCAGGAAGGCCCTGGGCGTTGCGCTCTTTCCCGGGGTTAGACCGGCCGGACTCCGCGGGTGCGCCTCCGGGCCGGGCCTTGTGGACTCTGGGAGGAGACGCTCGCCTGCTGCTTGCCTGGGAGGCTTAACCAGTCTCACCTGGCTGGTGTTGCTGTTTTACTTTTCGCCTCCCAGTAGCTCCCAGTGTAGCTTCCTGAACGTAACTAGTCGCGTTGAGCCCCACAGAAAAGATCGACCTTTAGACATTTAAAAACACGTTTTATTATGGAGATCTTCAAACGTGCAGAGGTTGAGAGGAACTTGGCGAACCCTTCACCCAGTTTTAACAATTGGCAACACTTGGGCTCCTTCTCCACAGGTTATTTTCAAGCAAATCCCAGGCATTGAATCTCTGTTGGGTATTTCTACGACTTTGTCATGGTCAGCAATTATATACTCTTTTTTTCTAATCATTTGCCTTCTAGAGGGATTGAGTGAAGTAAGGAAAACGTGAATGTGTAGACGGCGCAAATTTAGTTTGCTCTGTAAGAATGCGGGCAGTTCTCCCACAGTGCAGTTTCACTGCCCTATGCTCAGGTTTTCAAAATCATTAAAAATGAAGGTTCCAAACAATCTAGTCTTGGCAGTAGCAGTGTTGCTTTTGAGCAGTAATAATAATTTTGATAATTTCTGTTTATATGGCTCTTGGTATGTATGAAGCTCTGTGAAATTGTTTCCACCTGTTCATTTAATTTTCAAAAACAGCCTTGTGAAGTAGGTGTTATCCAGTTTTACAGATGAAGGAAAAGGGGGACTAAGTAATTTGCGTAATTTCGCACTAGTGTAAATAAGGGGGAAATCGGGGGTTGGGAGATCGGGTTTAGGATAGCAACCCTGGTCAGTGCCAAGTTCTTGCTCTTTTAACCATAATTAAATTTCCTAAGAATTAATGGAGTAATTGTAACTGCTGTGGATCATTTCTATTGAGCTATAAATCTATAATGGGAAAAAAAAAACACCCTGGGATTTATGAGTATATATGTTTCTTTCAAACAGTAAAAGGTTAGTGCAATTGAATTTTAAGTTAAAAATCAAAGTATGTAAATGTAGATCAGTAAATACAAATGTTTACAATTTCTGTAGTATAGGACCAATTAAAGGGGAAAGAAAACAAGAAAAAATATATCAGCGAATAGTCTCTACTCTCCCTCCCCTTTTTAAAAGATTTTATTTATTTTGAGAGAGAGCACTGGAGAGAGAGCTAGCACAGAAATGGGGAGCAGAGGGAGAAGCAGACTCCCTGCTGAGATCGTGATCTGAGTCAAAGGCAGATGCTTAAGCATCTGAGCCATCCTTGTGCCCCTAGTCTCTAATTCTTTTGGCATATAGCATGCACTGGCTATTTATATTGACTAAACTGTATCCCTTATCTTCTCAATCTTATACTATTTCTAAGACAGTGTCTTTTTCCAAATAATGTTAGAGGAATAAGGAACCAGAAAGAGACAGCTGGGCTTTTTCAGAGGACAGTAGGGAAAACCAGTTAAATTGGAGTTTAGGATTCCTGTTGTAGGGGATTAATTCAGAAGTCTAGAAATAAAATTAGACTCATATGTGAAGTACTTTGTGAAGTACTTTGAGGGCCAAGTTTAAGGAGTTTGAACTTGAGCAAAACCGTGACTCACTGATTGTAACCATCATAGGAAAAGTTAGCTGGGCACTATCAAAGATGGCTTTACTTGAGATGTGAAAAGATGAGTGGCTTGACCTGGGGTTATAGATGAAATAGATTTGGGTAACTGTTGAATTTATGGATGTAAGGCAAGGAAAAGAGAAAAACAAATCGCCTAAAAAAGGGGGATGAAAAGACAGAGTGGTTCTGAAGTGCTGGTAAATGTCAGTTTCTTTTCTTCTCTTTCTCTCTTTTTTTTTTAAAGATTTTTAAAATTTATTTATTTGACAGAGAGAGTGGGAGAGGGACAAGCAGGCTTCCCGCTGAGCAGGGAGCCTGATGAGGGGCTTGATGTGGGGCTGGATCCCAGAAGCCTCGGATCAGGACCTGAGCCGAAGGCAGATGCTTTAAGACTGAGCCACCCAGATGCCCCAAAATTCAGAACTTTTTTTTTTTTTTAAGATTTTATTTATTTATTTGTCAGAGAGAGAGAGAGTGAGAGAGAGCGAGCGAGCACAGGCAGACAGAGTGGCTGGCTGAGGCAGAGGGAGAAGCAGGCTCCCTGCCAAGCAAGGAGCCGGATGTGGGACTTGATCCCAGGACACTGGGATCATGACCTGAGCCGAAGGCAGCCGCTTAACCAACTGAGCCACCCAGGCATCCCAATTCAGAACTTCTTAATTTAAAATATTTACCCACAGTTTCAAAACTTTTTGGTCATCTGTACTAATTTATGTTAAAATACATCTTTATTTTTTTTAAGATTGAATTTTTAAGTAATCTTTGCACCAGTGAGGGGCTTGAACTTAGAGCTCTGAGGGTTGCATGCCATAATAGAGCCAGCCAGGTGTCCCAATCATCTGTATTTTATTTTATTTTTTTTAAAGGTTTTATTTATTTATTTGACAGAGATCCCAAGTAGGCAGAGAGGCAGGCAGGCGTGGGGAGCGGGGGACGGCAGGAAGCAGACTTCCTGCTGAGCAGAGAGCCCAATATGGGACATGATCCCAGGACCCTGAGATCATGACCTCAGCCAAAGGCAGAGGTTTAACCCATTGAGCCACCCAAGCACCCTCATCTGTATTTTAAATGTTAAGAACTCTGTGAAAAGAAAATTAATTGACCATCAGTTTATTTATTTATAAAATGTATTATTTGCCCCAGGGGTGCAGGTCTGCGAATCATCAGTCTTACACAACTCACAGCACATACCCTCCCCAGTGTCCATCATCCAGCCACCCATCCCTCCCTCCCACCACCCCCAGCAGCCCTCACTTTGTTTCCTGAGGTTAACAGTCTCTTAGGGTTTGTCCACCTCTCTGGTCCCATTTTTTTTCTCCTCCCTTCCCCTTTGCGACCCCCTGCCCTGCCTCTCCAGTTCCTCTTATCAGAGAGATCATATGATAATTGTCTTTCTCTGACTTATTTCCCTTAGCATGATACCCGCTAGTTCCATCCATGTCATTGCGAATGGCAAGATTTCGTTTTTTTGGACGATCAAATTTTTTAAAAATTTCATTACAATGTAGTTTTTTTTTTAATTGGAGTGTAAGTGTTACATTAGTTTCAGGGGTACAAGTAATGATTCCAGAAGCCTGTATGTTCTTCTATGCTCACACAACATAGCTACTATCTGTCAACATATAACACTGTTAAAATACCGTTAACTATATTTTCTGTGCTATAGATTTCATCTCCTGTGACTTATTCCATAATTGAAAGCCTGTACCAACCACTCCTCTTCACCCTTTTTTTCCATCCCTGAACCCCCCACCTTCTAACAACCACCAGTGTATTTTTTGTATTTGTGGTTTTTTTTTTTTTTTAGATTCCATGTATAGATGAAATCATATGGTGTTACTCTTTCTCTGATTTAATTTACTTAGCATGATATCCTCTAGGTCCATCCATATTGTTGCATATGGCAAGATCTCATTCTTTCCCATGGCTGAGTAATATTCCTGTGTATGTATGTGTATACCACATCTTTTTTTTTTTTTTAAACCATCTATGGATGGATACTTAGGTTGCTACCATATCTTGGCTGTTATAAATAAGGCTGAAATAAAAATTGAGGTGCATATCTTTTCAAATTGTGGGTTTGTTTCTTTGGGTAAATACCCAGAGGTGGAATTAGTGGATTGTTTGGTATTTTATATTTTATTTTTTTTGAGGACCTTCCTTACTGTTTTCCACAGTGGCTGTACCAATTTACAATCCCACCAGTAGTGCATAGGGTTCCTTTTTCTCCACATTCTTGCCACCCCTTTTTTTTCTTGTCTTCCTACTAGCCATTCTCTCTGGTGTAAGGTGATTTTGTTGCTTTGATTTGTATTTCCCTGATGATTAGTGAAGTCGAACGTTTTTTCATGTATCTGTTAACTATATGTCTTCTTTGGAAAAATGTATATTGAAGTCCTGTGCCCACTTTTAAAAAAAGATTGTTTATTAAAAAAAAAAAAAGATTGTTTATTTGATAGAGACACAGAGAGGGAACATAAGCAGGAGGAGTGGGAGAGGGAGAAGCAGGCCTCCCACCCGGAAGGGAGCCGGATGTGGGTTTCAATCCCAGGACTCTGGGATCATGACCTGAGCCAAAGTCAGAGGCTTAACAACTGAGCCACCCAGGCACCCCTCTGCTCATGTTTTAATTGGATTGTTTATTGTTGGGTTTTTTTGTTTGTTTTTTGATGTGGGGTTGCATATTTATATTTTGGACATTAACACCTTATCTGATACAGATACCTTCTATTCAGCAGATTCCTTTGATAATTTCCTTTTTTGTGCAAAAGCTTTTCAGTTTGATGTGGTTCAAGTTGTTTATTTTTATTTTGTCCATTGCTTGATGAGACAGATACAAAAAATACTGCTAAGACGATGTCCAGAATTTATTGCCTGTGTTTTCTTTTAGGAATTTTATGGTTTCAGGTCTTACATTTAAGTCTTCTATTTTCATTTTATGTTTGTATATGGTGTAAGAAAGTGATCCAGTTTCATTCTGTTGCAAGTAGCTGTCCAGTTTTCCCAACACTATTTATTGAAGAAATTGTCTCTTTCCCATTTTATTTTCTGGCCTTCTTTGTTATAGTTTGACTATGTATGTGTGGACTTATTTCTAGGATCTCTATTCTGTTCCATTGATCATTGTGTCTGTTTTTATGCCAATACCATCTGTTTTGATTTCTGTAGCTTCCGTAGTATACAGTTTGAAATATGGGAGCACGATATCTCCAGCTTTGTTGTTCTTTCTCAGAATTGTTTATAGCCAACTTTTTTTTTTTTTTAAGATTTTTATTTATTTATTTGACAGAGAGAAATTACAAGTACACTGAGAGGCAGGCAGAGAGAGAGAGAAGGAAGCAGGCTCCCTGCTGAGCAGAGAGCCCGATGCGGGACTCGATCCCAGGACCCTGAGATCATGACCTGAGCCGAAGGCAGCGGCTTAACCCACTGAGCCACCCAGGCGCCCTATAGCCAACTTTTATAGATGATTTGTGCTTCTCTACAAATTTTAGGATTATTTGTTCTAGTTATCTGAAAATATGCTATTGGAATTTTGGTGGGGATTACATCGAATCTTAGATTGCTTTGGGTGATAGCGACATTGTAACAGTATTAATTCCTCCAAGCCATGAACATGGTATATCTTTCCATTTATTTGTGTCATCTTTAGTTTCTTCTGTCAATGTCTTAATAGTTTTTAGAGCTCAGGTCTTTTACTTCCTTGTTAAATTTAATTATAGGTATTTTCTACTTTTCAAGGCAATTTTAATGGAATTATTTTCTTAATTTTTCTTTCTGGTAGTTTGTATTAGTGTATAGAAACCCAGCAGATTACACTGTATATTTTGTATCCTGCATCTTTACTGAATTTGTTTATTGTAATAGTTTTTTGGTGGAGTCTTAAGGGTTTTCAATATGTAGTATCATGTCATCTGTAAATAGTGACAATTTTTTATTTCTTGTTTACCAATTTGGATATCTTTTTTGTCTGATTGCTCTAGCTAAGATTTGCAGTATTATGTTGAATAAAAAAGGCACGAGTAGGCATCCTTGTCTTGTTCTTCATATCTTCTCCCCAAAAGCTTTCAGCTTTTCACTGTTGAGTATGATGTTAGCTGTGGGTTAGTCATATATGGCCTTTATTATACTGAGATAAGTCTATCTATATCTAATATAGATAGATATAGATATCTAATATCCATCTATCTATAATACTTGAGGGTTTTTTTTTGTTATCATGAATGTTGAATTTTGTCAGATGATTTTTCTGCATCTATTGAGATGGTCATATGATTTTTATCCTTTTTGTAATGCATTGATTAATTTGCAGATGTTGATCCATCCTTGCTTCCCTGGAATAATTTTGGTAATTTTCTGGTTGTTTGTGTAGTTCTCAAATCCATTTTGTTCTCTTACTCTTTTGCCTTATTTAATGACTTTAGTGTTTTTTAAATTTAAAAAAAAAATTTGTGAATGGGATCTCATTTTTTTTGCCCACTGATTCATCAGTCTTATACACAGCGCTCATGACATCATATAACCTCTTTAATGTCCATCACTCAGTTACCCATCCTCCCTCAACCTCCTCCCCTCCAGCAACCTCAGGTTGTTTCCTGTGACTAAGAGTCTCTTATGATTTGTCTCGCTCTCTGATTTTATCTTGTTTATTCCCCTCTTCCCCTGCTATCCTGTTTGTTTCTTAAATTCCACATATGAGTCAGATCCCATGATAATTGCCTTTCTTTGATTGACTTAATTTCACTTAGCATAATGCCCTCTAGTTCATCCATGTCGTTGCAAATGGCAAGATTTCGTTTTTTTTTTTTTTGATGGCTGAGTAGTATTCCATTTTATGTATATACTGCATTGTCTTTTTAGTCATTCATCTGTGAACTGACATATGGGCTCTTTCCATAGTTTAGCTATTGGGTACATTCTGCTATAAACATTGGGGTGTAGGTGTGCCTTTGGATCACTACATTTGTATCTGGAATAAATACCCAGTAGTGCAATTGCTGTGTTGTAGGGTAGCTCTATTTTCAACTTTTTGAGGAACCTCCATACTGTTTTCCATAGTGGCTCTACTAGCTTTCATCCCCACCAACCCTGGAAGAGGGTTCCTCTTTTTCTGCATCCTCACCACCATTTGTCATTTCCTGACTTGCTAATTTTAGCCATTGTGACTGGTATGAGGTGGTATCTCCTTGTGGTTTTGATTTGTATTTCCCTGATACCAAGTGATGTTCAGCATTTTTTCATGTGTCTGTTGTCCATGTCTTCTTCAGAGAAATGTCTGTTCTTGTCTTTTGCACATTCTTTGACTGGATTATTTGTATTTTGGGTGTTGGGTTTGAGAAGTTGTTTATAGATCTTGGATACCAGCACTTTTTCTGTACTGTCATTTGCAAATATCTTCTCCCATTCCATAGGTTGCTTTTTAGTTTTGTTGACTATTCCCTTTGCTGTGCAGAAGCTTTTTATCTTGATGAAGTCCCAGTAGTTCATTTTTTTGCCTTTGTTTCCCTTCCCTTTGGAGACTTGTCTGGCAAGAAGTTGATGCGGCAAAGGTCACAGAGCTTGCTGTGTTCTCTAGGATTTTGATGCATTCCTGTCTTACATTTAGGTTTTTCATCCATTTTGAGTCTATTTTTATGTATGGTGTAAGAAAATGGTCCAGATTCATTCTGTTGCATGTGGCTGTCCCAGTTTTCCCAACACCATTTATTGAAGAAACTATCTCTTTCCCATTTTATTTTATTTGTTGAAGAGAGTGTCTTTTTTCCATTGGTTATTCTTTCCTGCTTTGTTGAAGATTAGTTGACCACAGAATTGAGGGTCCATTTCTGGGCTCTCTATTCTGTTCCGTTGATCTACGCATCTGTTTTTTGTGACAATACCATGCTCTCTTGATGATCTTAGCTCTGTAATATTATAGCTTGAAGTCATATCTCAGCTTTGTTTTTCTTTTTCAGCATTCTTTTGGCTATTCAGATTCTGGTTCCATACAAATTTTAGGATTATTTCTTCCATCTCTCTGAAAAAAGGTGATGGCATTTTGATAGGGATTGCATTGAATGTACAGATTGTTCTAGGTAGCATCGACACTTTAACAATATTTTTTTTCCAATCCATCAGCATGAAATGTTTTTCCATTTCTTTGTATCATCTTCAATGTCTTTCATGAGTGTTCTTTGTTTTCTGAGTACAGATCCTTTCCCGCTTTGGCTAGGTTTATTCCTAGTTATCTTATGGTTTTTGGTGTAATTGTAAATAGGGTAGACTCTTTACTTTCTCTTTCTTCTGTATAGAAATGCAACCGATTTCTATGTGTTGATTTTATGTCCTGCCACTCTGCTGAACTCCTGTATGAGTTCTAGCAATTTTGGGGTAGATCTTTGGGGTTTTTCCATATAGAGTATTATGTCATCTGTGAAGAGTTAGAGTTTGACTTCTTTGTTGATTTGGATGCCATTTCTTTTTGTTGTCTGATTGGTGAGGTGAAGACTTCTAGTACTGTATTGAACAACAGTAGTGAGAATGGACATCCCTGCCATGTTCTGACCTTAGGGGAAAAGTTCTCAATTTTATACCATTGAGAATGATATTCACTGGGGGCTTTTGATATAGGGCTTTTATGATAGAGGTATGTTCCTTCTATCCCTACACTCTGAAGAGTTTTAATCCAGAAAGGATGCTGTACTTTGTCAAATGCTTTGTCTGCATCTATTGAGAGGATTATATAGTTCTTGTCCTTTGTTATATTAATGTATTATATCACATTGATTGATTTGCGGAGGCTGAACCACCCTTGCAGCCCAGGAATAAATCCCACTTAGTCGTGGTGAATAGTCCTTTTAATAAACTGTTGGATCCTATTGGCTAGGATTTTGGTGAGAATTCTGGCATGCGTGTTCATGAGGGATATTGGTCTGTAAGTCTCCTTTTTGGTGAGGTTTTTGTCTCGTTTTGGGATCAAAGCAGTGTTGGCCTCATAGAATAAGTTTGGAAGTTTTCCTTCCATTTTTATTTTTTGAAACAGCTTCAGAAGAATAGATGTTAATTCTTTTTTAAATGTTTGGTAAAATTCCCCTGGGAAGCCATCGGCTCTGGACTCTTGTTTGTTGGGAGATTTTTCATTACTTCTTCAATTTCCTTGTTGGTTAGGGGTCTGTTCAGGTTTACTACTACTTCTCTGTTTCAGTTTTGATAGTTTATACATCTCTAGGAATGCATCCATTTCTTCCAGATTGCCTAATTTGTTGGTTATAGTTGCTGATAATACGTTCTTACAGTTTGTATTTTTTCAGTGTTGGTTGTGTTCTTTCATTCATGGTTTTATTTGGTCCTTGCTCTATTTTTTTTTTTTTTAAGATTTTATTTATTTATTTGACAGACAGAGATCACAAGTAGGCAGAGAAGCAGAGAGAGAGAGAGAGAGGAGGAAGCAGGCTCCCTGCTGGGCAGAGAGCCCGATGCGGGGCTTGATTCCAGAACCCCGGGATCATGACTCGAGCTGAAGGCAGAGGCTTTAACCCACTGAGCCACCCAGGCATCCCGCTCTTTTTTCTTTTTGATAAGTCTGGCCAGAGATTTATCGATCTTACTACTTCTTTCAAAGAATCAGCTCCCAGTTTCCTTGATCTAGTCTACTGTTCTTTGGTTTCTAGTTCATTGCTTTCTGTTCTAATCTTTATTCATTCTCTTCTGAGTTTTCACTTTATTCGCTCTTCTTTCTTCAGCTCCTTTAGGTGTAAGGTCAGATTGTGTATTTGAGATCTTTCTTATTTCTTGAGAAAGGCTTGTATTGCTTAAGATTGCCTCTGCTGTATCCCAGAGGTTTTAAACAGTTGTATTTTCATTTTCATTAGTTTCCATGTATTAAAAAAAATTCTTTAATTCCCTGGTTGACCCTTTCATTCTTTAGTAGGATACTCTTTAACCTACATATATTTGAGTTCTTCACTCTTGTGATTGAGTTCAAGTTTCACATCACTGTGGTCTGAAAATTTGCAAGGGTTGATCCTAGTCTTTTGGTACTGATTGAGAACTGATTTGTGACCGGGTATGTGGTCTTTTCTGAAGAGTGTTCCATGTGGACTCCAGAAGAATGTGTATTTTACTGCTTTAGGATGGAATGCTCTCAGTATATCTGTGAAGTCCCTCTCATCCAATGTGTCATTTAGTACTTGTTGAACTTTTATTTAGATGATCTGTCCATTGCAGTTAGTGGGATGTTAAAGTCCCTTATTATTATTGTGTTATTATTAATGTGTTTCTTTAATTTTGTTATTAATTGGTTTATATAATTGGCTGCTCCCATGTTATGGGCATAAATATTTATAGTTGTTAGATCTTGTTAGATAGACCCTTTAATTATGATATAGTATTGTTCCTTATCTCTTATTACAGTCTTTGGTTTAAAATCTAATTTGATAAAAGGATTGCAACCCCAGCTTCCTTTTGATGTCCATTAGCATGGCAAGTGATTTTCCACTTGTTCACTTTCAACCTGGAGGTGTCTTTTGGTCTAAAATGAATCTTTTGCAGACAGAGTATCAGTGGATCTTACTTTTTTATCCAATCTGATGCCCTGAGTCTTTTGATTGGGGCATTTAGCCCATTTACATTCAGAATAACTACTGAAATATATGGGTTTAGTGCCACTGTATTACCTGTAAAGTCACTGTTTCTGTATTTGGTCTCAGTTCCTTTCTGGTCTGTGTTACTTTTGAGCTCTCTTTGCTGAAAAGATCCCCTTTAATGTTTCTTGTAAGGCTGGTTTGATGATCACAATTCTTTAAGTTTCTGTTTTGGAAAGTTTGGAAAGTTTCTGTCTTGGAAGCTTTTTAATCTCTCCTTCTATTTTTGAATGACAGCCTTGCTGGATAAAATACTCTTGGCTTCATATTTTTCTCATATGCCACCTTAAATATATCGTGCCAGTCCTTTCTGCCTGCCAGTCTAATGTTCTACCCTTGTAGGTTACGGACCTCTCGTCCTGAGCTACTTTCAGGATTTTCTCTTTGTCTCTGAGGTTTGCAAGACTCACTATTATATGTTGAGGTGTTGACCTATTTGATTCATTTTGATGGGGGTTCTCTGTTCCTCTTGGTATTGAAAGCCTGTTTCCTTCCCCTGATTAGGGAACGTCTCTGCTATAATTTGCTCCAGTATACTTTCTGCTCCTCTCTCTCTCTTCTCTTCTTCTAGGATCCCAGTTTCTCTAATATTCTCTTGCTTAATGGTATCACTTATTTCTTGAATTCTCCCCTCATGATCCAGTAGCTCTTTATCTCTTTTCTACACTTTATTCTTTGTCATTTTGTCTTCTGTATCACCAATTCTTTCTTCTGCTTTATTAATCTTATCATTTAGAGCCTCCATTTTTTATTGCATCTCATTAGCTGTTTATATTTCAACTTGATAGGTTTAGTTCTTTTATTTTTCCAGAGAGGGATTGTCAAGTGTTTTCCATGTTAGTCCAGCTAGTATCTTTACAGTCGTTATTCTGAACTCTAGTTCCATCATCTTACTTATATCCATACTGATTGGATACCTGGCAGTCAGTATTGCCTCTTGTTTTCTTTTTTGAGATCAGGTTTTCCATCTTGTCATTCTGTCCAGCAAAGAATAGATTAATGAGGGATCTAAATATGAAAATGGTGACAATAACCCCAGAGAAATATACACTGAACAAATCAGAAGAGACCTGAAACTGAAAGAAAAAAAAGTCAGGTAAAGAGGGCAATACACTATATTTTGTGTGTATTTTGGGCTGTTAGAAGAAGCTGCATCCCAAAATTATGAAGAAAGACAAAAATAAAATTAAATACAATGAAAGGGTAGAATGTAACTGTAAAATGAAAATTAAAATAAATAATGAAATTATTACAAAAATAAAATTAAATACAATGAAAGGGTAGAATGTAACTGTAAAAATGAAAATTAAAAAAGATTTTTTTAAAAGATTTTATTTATTTGAGAGAGAGAGAGAGAGAGAGCAGGAGCACAAGCTGGGGAGAGGTAGAATCAGACTCACTGCTGAGCAGGAAGCCTGACTCGACTTGATCCCAGAACTCTGGTATCATGACCTGAGCCAAAGGCAGATGCTTAACTAACTGAGCAATCCTAGTGCCCCCAAAATTAAAGAAGTTTTTTTAAAAAGATGATAAAATAAGAAATACATTGAAAAAGAAAGAGAAAAAAAAATAAAATCGAAAGACTGAAGAATTTTGAGAAAAAAAGCAATGAATTCTATATACAATTTTCCCCAGTGCTAGAGTTTTGCAGTTCTCTGTGATCGGTAAACTTGGTTTTAGCCAGATGTTCTTCTTCTTTTTTTTTTAAAGATTTTATTTATTTTACAGAGAGAGATCACAAGTGGGGGGGGGGGGCGGGGAAGCAGGCTCCCTGCTGAGCAGCAAGCCTGATGTGGGGCTCAATTCCAGGACCCTGAGATCATGACCTGAACGGAAGACAGAGGCTTTTAACCCACTGAGCCACCCAGGCACCCCATTTTATATTTATTTTAGACAGGATATCTCGTTATCCCAATCTGTTTGGGCTCTGATAGGGAGTGCAACCTGTAGTTAAGTTTTTTAAAGTGAATTGGGAAAAAATGTCCTGAAATAATAAGCAATAATTACATAGACATTATTGCTTGGGCCAAAGTTAAAAAAAAATTTTTTTTTAAAGTTAGTTGACTTAAACTAGTATCTGTTGGGCTACTATTTCTATGCTTTTTTTAAAAAAAGATTTTATTTTTAAGTAATAACTGTACCCACCATCAGGCTTAGAACTACAACCCTGAGGTCAGGAGTCATGTGCTCTATTGACTAATCCAGCCAGGTGCTGCTCTGTGCTTTATTTTTTTTAAAATGGAATCACAGGAGTGCCTGGGTGGTTCAGTGGGTTAAAGCCTCTGCCTTCAGCTCAGGTCATGATCTCAGGGTCCTGTGGATAGTCCGACTCTCTGCTCCATGGGGAGCCTGCTTATACTTCTTTGTCTTGATAGTTCTCTGATGCTTTCAAATAGATGATTTTTGTATTTTGTCGTTTATTTGACCTCATGGGAGGATCGTTTGTCTGAAATTGTGTAGTTCGTTATAAATAAATTCTTCTAGGTATCTGTTTACAATTGAGATAGTGTTGAAAAGGCTTAGATGCCCTTCATTTAGTATTTTAATATTAACTTAGCAACTGTTATTATATTCTATATACTTTGCTAAGGGCTGGGGTCACTGTGATGAGTAAGAAGAGTTTTGCTCTTAAGGTGACTTAGTGCTGTGGAGGAGTTAAGCACTTTAGGTACATTGCTGTAATGTGCAGTTTAGGAGAATGTATACAGGAGGGCCCTGTTCCTCACTGATCAGGAAAAAGGTAAGAGCTAAGCTAAAATAAAGAATAAAGAATAAATAAATAAATAAATAAAATAAAGAATGTATACAGGAGGGCCCTAATCCTCACTGATCAGGAGAAGGTAAGAGCTAAGCTAAAATAAAGAATGCGTAGGACCCAGCTTGACACAGAGGTACTGTACGGGGGTGTAGAATACTGGATTACAGAAAAGTCCAGAGAGCCTGTTGAATTTCTAGGATTATCTGTATGACTGGATTAAAGAGAAGAGTGTGAAAGATACAGATGATAGGGAAGTACAGAGACCAGATCATAAAGGACTTACTGTAGTACTGAGAATGGCTAGAAAAGGGAGAGCAAAATTTGTGGAAGGTGATTACGACAGTACAGACTTAGAATAGCTGTAGTGGATTGGAGCAGAGTAGCAGTGGAAATGGAATCTGATATTTAGGAGGAAACCTAGATCCTGATTGTTAAAAATGGAAGAAAGAAGGAATAACTTGACAGTATGGGTGCCATTTGCTGAGGTAGGGAACACATGAGCAAATGATTTAGGAAGAAAATTAGGGAGTTGAGTTCTGGATTTCTTTGGTTTGAGAGCAGATGGGAGAAATCAGAAGTTGGCATGTGATTGAAGTTGAGAAAGAGAATTTATGTATGTAGTGTGGAGCTGATGTAATGAGACCTGTGAGTGGAGGGAGTGTAATCCTGAGCACTTAGGAGGAGGAACAGGAGAAAATGGGGGACAGAATAGGTGTATAGGTTAAATGTATGACATGTGAAGTTGCAGGATGTCGACAGTTCCTGTTAGATGACTTCTTTGTTATTTGAAGTACTATGCTTGGTCATCTACTGAGAAGTGATGGAGGAAAGTGTTCGAGAGATTTGGGTAGCATGGAGAAGGGTTGAAAAACATTCTTGGAGAATGGAAGAGGGACAAGAGTAAGAAAGTGTCCTAGGATGCTAGACAGCAGTGAGGGGCCCTTTGAGATCAGAGGTAGAACATTTGTAGCAACATCAAAATGTAAGTCTTAGTAATTTTTCTACAGCCCAATTCTAGGACATGTAGTCTGCTGAATTAATCAAGGCCTGCCCAACAGAAGGGAGTTGAAAATACTGACAAGGAGTGGTTCAAGTGATTTTTGGCTGCATGGGGTAGAAAAAAGGGAAGGTAAGAAGGGATTTATTAGGTTGATGAGAATTGCAGGGAGAAGAGACTGAAGGGCTCAATTTGGACAAAGTAGGGCAGAGGAGTATCTGAGGGAAAAGCTCGAAGGTGAGATGCTTTTTTTTCTTTTTTTTTTTTTAAATTTCTAGATTTCGTTTTTATTTTATTTATTTATTTTTTAAAAAGATTTTATTTATTTATTTGACAGACAGAGATCACAAGTAGGCAGAGAGGCAGGCAGAGAGAGAGGAGGAAGCAGGCTCCCTGCTGAGCAGAGTGCCTGATGCAGGGCTCGATCCCATGACCCTGGGATCATGACCTGAGCCGAAGGCAGAGGCTTAACCTTAACACTGAGCCACCCAGGCGCCCCTAGATTTTGTTTTTAAATGAAAAGCAAACTATACAAAGAAAAGTTCACTTCTGCCCTCTCTGGCCAGTTTTAAGAGTTTGATGTGTGTCTTTCTCTAAATAAAGAACTTGAGGATTTTTGTTTTTTTACAGAAATGAAATCATAATTAACATATTCTTCCTGTATCATGTATATGCTGTCAAGTCCTTACATAGACTATCACTTTTTTAAAAATTTGAGAATAGTTGACACAATGTTAATGAGTTTCAGGTACAGTGAAATGATTCAACAACTTTATACATTGTGCTGTGTTCACCACACGTGTAATTACCCTCTGGACTCTCAATAGATGCGTAATATTTTCTAATAGGAGTATACTGTAATTTAATTAACAATTTTATTGACAAATATTTAAAGTTGGTCCCAATTTTGTGAGTAGAAAAAGTACTGTAGACAATACCTTTATACATGTATTTTTATGTATAATGCTTTTATTTCTGTGAGAGAAATTCTTCAAAGTTGCATTGTTTGGTCAAAGGTTATATGCATTTTTAAGGCTTTTATTTGAAGCATAACTTACATTTAGAAAAATATGTAGGGACGCCTGGGTGGCTCAGTTGGTTAAGCAGCTGCCTTCGGCTCAGGTCATGATCCCAGCGTCCTGGGATCGAGTCCCGCATCGGGCTCCTTGCTCCGCAGGGAGCCTGCTTCTCCCTCTGACTGCCTTCCACTCTGTCTGCCTGTGCTCGCTCTCGCTCTCTCTCTGACAAATAAATAAAATCTTTTAAAAAAAAAAAAAGAAAGAAAAATATGTAAAAGGGTGCCTGGGTGGCTCAGTGGGTTAAGCCTCTTCCTTCGGCTCAGGTCATGATCTCAGGGTTCTGGGATCGAGCCCTGCATCAGGCGCTCTGCTCAGTGGGGAGCCTGCTTCCCCATCTCTCTGTCTGCCTCTCTGCCTACTTGTGATCCCTCTTGCTCTGTCAAATAAATAAATCTTAAAAAAAGTATGTAAGGGTACATTTTGATAAGTTTCTGTTGGAAGGTGGAAGGAAGGACTGTATAGTATCCTCCACCTGAGAAGGCACTTAGGATTGAAAAACACATAAGGCAACTCCATACAGTTTATACAGAGTTTTATTCAGGGTAACTTACAGGATCGGTTTGACGACTGTCTGGACATGTGTGCAGCTTTTCTCTGAAAAGTCCATATCTTAGTCTAGATGTCACAGAGTGAGGGTACATGCAGGAGGGTATTGTAGTGGGATCAGAAGGCTTGCACGCACTTCATTGACAGCTAACCTTGCGGCGCCATCTGTGCTTCAGAAGAGGGAAAGACTCTTACCTCTAACAGACTCGTGGGAGTCCAAAGCAAGTCTCCTTGGAGGGTATTTCTAAGGTATGTATATTAACCTCCCAGGAGCCAGGAATACATAACATAAGACAGGTCATTGAGCAAGTGGATGTGAACAAGATGGAGGGCTAAAGATTGATTGAGTTTTGTCAACTCTCTTACAGTTTAATAGAGTAAACACACCTAAGTATCTCTCTGTTAGAGATATAGTATTGCCAGCACCCTCAGAAATCTTCTCAGGCCTCCTACCAGTCAGTACCCCTATCTCCAACAGTAAAACAAAACAAACCCTGGGGGGAAAAATCCCTAATCTATGATTAACTTACTTTTAATTTTACCTAAAAGTAAGTTTGGATCTTTATATGAATGGACTTACACAAAGAATCCTGTTGAATGCATCATTTCTGTGAAAATAAAAATTACCCAACACTAGTAAATACAAGATATTTATGATTTACTAGATGCTAATGAGGCCAGAACATGGAATTCAATTAGGGAAATACTTGGAATAAAGAAGATGACTTTGCTACAGTCATAGCTAAATGATAGGGAATGACTTGAATGTTCTTGAGTTAGCCCTTATTATAAGCAGTAGAGGATAGTAGGTAAACCCAAAGCCGTGCTTCCAAAGGGAAGGATTTTTTTCTTTTTCTTTTTTTAATAACGGATTAATTTGTGTGCAGCAAAATTCACTCAGTTTGGCAAACATTTCTTTGATGAGCGTAGTCATGAAACCATCACCACAATACCCATGTTCCTCAAACTTCCCTTGTGCTCCTTTGTTAAGTAACCCACCCACCTCAATCCCTGGTGACCACTGATCTGTTTTTTTGTCCTTTAGTTTTGCCTTGAGAAAGTTTTTAAAAGAGGTTAGGGAAGTTACTGATTGGAACAGCACTGATAGAAAGTGTGAGAGAATAAGCAAGCAGGAACCCTTTGAGAAGGCTTTGAGGCAGCATTGTAAAAGGAGAGCCCAGTTTCAGTTTAGGAAAGGAAGGGACATTTACTCTTAAGGAAGAATTTAGAGAGCTTGTTGGAGAAGCTTAGAGGAGGAGCTGGCAGTAGGAGGCTATCACCTGACTATGTAACCTCTTTTCTGGATTTTTCTATTTAACAAGAACCATTTCCTTTCTTGAAATTTCCTTTTTTTCCCTTTGATGGCAAGACTTCTATTTTTCTGCTACCTTTTGATCTTTTTCCCTAGGGGCTCTTATTTTTTTTCAGCTAGTTCCTTAAGTACTTCCTGAAGTTTCTATCCTGGCTTCTTAGTCATTCACTCTCAGATTTCATCTCCTTTATCTAAGCTGTGCTCTCTAATCTTTAGCTCAGATTGCAAAACATCTCTTCTCGGCAGAAATAATTATATATATATATATATGTATTTTTTTTTAAAGAGTGTGATCATGAGTGGGGGAGGACAGAGGGAGAGAGGAATCCTAAGCAAGTTCCACACCCAGCAGGGACCCCTACACGGGGCTCGAACTCATGACCCTGAGATCATGACCTGAGCCAAAATCAAGAGTCTGACGCCCTGGGCACCTGGGTGGCTCAGTTGGTTGGGCAGCTGCCTTCGGTTCCTGTCATGATCCTAGAGTCCGGTATCGAGTCCCACATCAGGCTCCCTATTGGGCTGGGGAGTCTGCTTCTCCCTCTGATCTCTTCCCTCTCATGGTCTCTCTCTCTCTCAAATAAATAAATAAAATCTTAAAAAAAAAAAATGAGTCTGACGCCCAGCCCACTGAGCCACGCAGGCACCCTGCTGTCAAAAATAATTTAAGGGGCGCCTGGGTGGCTCAGTGGGTTAAAGCCTCTGCCTTCGGCTCAGGTCATGATCCCAGGATTCTGGGATGGGGCCTCACATTGGGCTCTCTGCTTGGCAGGGAGCCTGCTTCCCCCCCGCCCCCCGGCCTGTCTCTCTGCCTACTTGTGATCTCTCCGTCAAATAAATAAAAAATTAAAAAAAATAAAAAAAAAATAAAAACAAGGAAACCCAAAAACACTATCCATTTAAAAAATAAGCAAAAGACACTTTGGAAAAGAAGATACCCAAATGCCCCCCAAACATGTAAAGAACTCACTAGAATGGCTAAAATTTAAAAGACAATACCTAGTATTGACAGAGATTGTAGAATAACTGGATCTCTCTCAGTGACCTGCTTTCAGGAGTGTAATTGTTACAAAAACTTCAGAAAGGTGTTAGTTTCTATTAAAGATGTAGCAGTATATCATGTAGCTGATGATGGAGTTATGTCCCAGTAAACCCTTTGTAAATGGAAGATACAAAAGTCTAAAATTCATTTAATACACCTAATTTACTGAACTTCTTAGCCTAGCCTATCTTAAATATGCTCAGAACTCATCAGCCTACAGTTGGGCAAAATCATCTAACACAAAGCCTGTTTTATAGTAAAGTGTTGAGTGTCTCCTGTAATGTATTGAATTCTGTTCCAAAAGTGACAAACAGAATGGTTGTAAGTCTATAGGTTGTTCATCCTTGTGATCACGTGGCTGCCTGGGCGTGCAGTCACTGATGCTGCCCAGCATCATGTGAGAGTATCTACCACATACCAGAAGCCCAGGAAAAGATCAAAATTCAAAATTTGAAGTATGGTTTCTACTGAATGTGTATTTGCTTTTACGCCGTTGTAAAGTAAAAAAAGTATAAGTTGGGAACTGTGTATGTATATCGTGTAATCTAGCAGTTTTACTCCTGGGCATATACTCAAGGGAAGCGAGTTGTTATGTGTACCTTACTGTGCTGCGTACAAGAATTATTTTAGCAACTTTGTTTGTAATAAATAAAAGATGGAAACAACCTAAATGTTCATAAACAGTAAATTGGTTAATTAAATTGTGGTATAGTAATACAATGAACTACACTACTACTACACAGCAGTGATAGAGAACTACGATTTACAGACAGTGTGGATTAATCTCAGACATTGTTAAGTGAAATAAGCCAAACACAAAGAAAAGTATATACAGTGGGCAAAACTATTAAGTGCTCGTAATGTTAGAATAGTAGTTCGATAGGGAACTTTCAGGGTTTGGGAAATGTTATGTGTCTTGATTTGGGTGGTGGTTACCCAGGTCTGTACATATATAAAATTCATCTAGCTAGACATATAAAATTGATATACTTCTCTGTGTAAGTTACACCACATTAAAAAAAAAATAAAAAGGGATAGGTTTTCAAATCCTACGTAAAACCATCCTTTTTTTCCCCTGACTAGTTTTTTGTTCATCATTTCCAGCTTTGACTTATTTATTTTTGGACCTTTGTTATTTTTCTTCCCATTAACTCTTAGTATACATGTTTAAAAGCAATAGTAGATATTGGTAACAGTAAAATATATCTGTCTCACCAAAGTTCTAGTCATGACCATTTCACAGTTATCGATAAATTAGATATTACTGCCAGTACTTAGAGTTGTTATAAACTTTGATTTGTCATCAAGACTTGGTTCTTTTCAGTTCATGTTTCAGCCAGTGTCTGGTGTGTTTGTAGCACCCTTTATCTCCCTGTCCCCCAGTTCATAAAGTTCTTAAAGTGTAGACAATAGAGTCTTTGTTTCTGGTCCTTAATGGGATGAGCTTGCATCAGAATGTAAATCAAATATACTAAATACACTAATTCTGTTCAGCAGTTTCTGGTTTTTTGTTTTGTTTTGTTTTTGTTTTTAGCAGTTTCTGTTTTTAATCAAGACTGTGTTGATGAGGAAGCAGCACATTGACATGGTTTTGTTCAAGCTCCTTGTTTCATTGGAGACCAATGAAACTTTTTTACTTTCAGTAAACTGGGTTATGCTGTATGATGAGTTAACAATTTAATTCTGTCAGATTTGTAGTATATATTGATGGGGAAGGAGATGAGAGGCAGGGGTTATAGTGCCAGTACTGTGGAAGGACCTTCTAGCATCTGAATTCCTGTACCATATATCTGGGATTCCTTTGTGATTTTTGGTGGGAGTTAGAATCTGCTCATAACTGTAGACAGGTAGATTTGGCCAAGTAAATGCCACCAGTATAGATAGCAATTTAGGAGCCAGTGAGGCAGAAAAGTGGGAACTGGCAGAATGTTGTGTCAGGTTCTTTTAAGATTGTTATCTACTAAATATCTTTTCAAAGAAACATTTTCTACTTAAATTAGCCACAGTGGGTGTTTATTGCTTCCAAATAAAAAACCCTGGTTGGAAAAAAATAGTTAAAAAAATATTGTACTGTTTTTTCAAAACTGATCACAGGCAAAATTGTTTTAGGTACACACAAAGTTTTAAAATGTTTTAGACTAGACTTTGTGAGACATGTTGCAGACAATAAAGATTCTAAATAACAAATATTTCATTTTAGTATTTGCATTTTAAAATTTTAGTGTGCTTATTGGACCATGTGCTGCTATGTATGTCTGAAGTACTTGAAATGCAAATTTGGAGACACTTTGCCATCTAAATGCTTGGCTGGATTAAGCGCCTAATTAGGATGGTTTTTCAACAGGTTGGAGGAAGCATGCAATCGGTGAGTGCTCCTAATTAATTTTTTAAATCCAGACATGTATATGTTTTGAGAATTTTTTCTGAGAACGTGAAATGAATTTATATATGACCAACATTTTAAATTCAATATGTTTATTTAAGTCATAGAAGTGAATCTTTACCTAGTATCCTAAGTATGGGAGTAACATTTTGAGTTACATTGAAAATGTACCAATATTCATGTAACTGTTAAAAGCAGTGCATTTGTTAGTAGTGAGAAAAGAGATAACATAGAAATCATTGGATAAAATATGACTAGCACTTGACAACTCTGAATGTTGTAGAACTTATTGAATGCCGTTATAACATTATCACACAACTTTTAAGGTAAAAGGTAAGTCATGTCTACAATGACTATGTATATGAAGAAAAATTAGTATAATCTGTGCCAAAGATGTTCTGATCTTGATCTCATTTGAAGTATTTTCTACTGGTATATAACTTTTTTTAAGATCCAGTGTGAAGTTATTAGACCAGTAGTTGTGCCAGGCATGTCTTATGAATATTTGTTTTTCATTTTCACATTCAGTACTTTGCATTAATAATGTGGAATTCTATTTTATTAAAAGATACAGGCAGGTTACATAATATGAATATGGGTGTATATGTGTGTATAAATGTGTATATATATATATATGTATTTTTTTAATAATGGGTATACTTTTTAACGTACTCCTTGTACTCTTGTTTTTATTTTGTGTCTTTTTATGTCTTGTTAAGAGAAAGTCAAACTCTGAATCTCTCAACCCCCCCCCCCCATTACATCTATTTTCTTTGGAGATAAAAAGCAAAGAACCAAATAAAATTATCTTTTTAAATAGCTGCATAATTTTGATATTATTAGCCTGAGGATAAGCAGTAGGAAAATGGTTTCTGAAGTTAATAGTATTTTCATCTTTTTCAGTTACATTTTCCTGTTTTGAACTTTACTTAATGCATCTTATAGCACCTTTCTCATTTGTTTACCATCATTTGGTTACAGAGAGTAGATAAACATTTTAGTACTGACAGTGAAAATTTTCCTTTGCTTCCAGAAAAATGGGAAGCTCTTGTAATTTAAAATTCCCCCAATGTAAAGCTTTACAATTTACGTTTCTTCTTCTTTCCAATTTTAGTAAAAAATACAATTTAAGAGAGGGGTACCTAGCTGGCTAAGCCAGAAAAGCATGCAACTCTTGATCTCAGGGTCCTGAATTTGAGCCCCACATTGGGCATAGAGATTACTTTAAAAAAATAAAATAATTGAAAAAGAAGTATAATTTGGTGAAAAGATCATAGATCCTGGATTCAAACAACTCTGGGTCTGAAATTGGTCTCTGCCAGTTACTTTCTGCATGCACAAATTATAGATAAGAAGAACTATTGCAGAGTTAGCTTGTGGATTAAATGACTGTGGATTAAATGACACCTAGTACAGAGGCTTGTATGTAGTATAGCTACATTCAATAATGGTTAATTTTCTATGGTTTTGCTCTGTCATTTCCCCCAATCCTGGCCCCAAGTCAGGCGAATGTGACTAATGCTGATTGAGACCGAAGTGCAGAAGTTTGTTTCAGAAACAGATAACACAGTTTATTTAGCTTGTTCATTTAATTTAGTTTTGTTCATTTTGCCTTTCATCCATGTTCATCATGTTCATTCATGCCTTTTTTCATCCAAAAAAAGAACCAGGTAGCAGCATTAACTTACTCCCTATATTATAGGGTATTCATAATTAAGGCCCTAGCAACTGAAAAGACTTTTTTTTTTTTTTTGGTAACAGTCACTTTTTTTTTTTTCCTTTTCAAAGGTTTTATATATTTGACAGAGCATAAGCAGGGGAGCAGCAGGCAGAGGGAGAAGGAGAAGCAGGCTCCCCACTGAGCAGGGAGCCCGATATGGGACTCGATTCCAGGACCCTGAGATCATGATCAGGGCCAAAGGCAGACGCTTACCCAACTGAGCCACCCAGGCACCCTCATATGATCATCAACTTTAATCCATTAACTGAAAATCTATATAGAAATAAGTTTTCTTTTAACATAAAGCAGTTTGATACTTCGGAATTGTTTAGTTTCTAAGATCTCTTAGCATGCTGCCCAAGTGTAAGAAGGTATAGTCTATGAAGATTTTACTTTCGGACATCTGAAAATAAAACTTCTTTGCTCCCTTTCAGTAGTAAATACATATTTTCCCATTGTTTGATAATGAACTTAATACTGTGTTTGAAAATATTCCAGGTAGAAACTGCCTTCATTCTTTACGTGTTTTATCTGCTTAAAAAGAAAATGTGCAGCTTTGAGATTAGAGTTTTGTTTTTGCCATTAGAACAACTGTTGATGATTAGCTCTTTGTATTGTACTGTACACATCAGCACTGTAATGGCAGTTACTGATTGATTTACTATATCTAGTTCTTTTGCCTAAATTATGTATGTTCAGTAAAACAATACTTTGTTTTACAGGTATATCCACAGTCAGAGCAAATACCTAATTAGTATTAGTAATATATTTCCAGTAATACTTAAGAATTGTAACTTTGTTTTCCTTTTGTGCTTTGGAGGAAGAATGTCAGTGTGGCTAAGAGTTTAGAGTAAGGAAGAAGAGAACTGTGGAAAGTGTCTTCTTTAATTGGGGATTTTAAATTGTTAGAGTTTCATCTTCCTGTCTCTAGCCTCTTTCCCCAACACACACTTTGAATTTTCCCCTGGCTCCCTTGGAGTTAAGAATTTGTATTTTGTTGTGTCTTAGACTCCTTGGAATTTTGATTAATGGTATGGACTTTATTCTAAAAATAATCACATAAACACAGAATTTTGCATGTAATTTCAGGGACTTGACCCCAGAATAAAGACCCTTGCATTAATATGAAATAGCTAATCTTGAGAAAAATATATTTATTTAGAATTGAATTTGTACTTTTTCCTGCTAAATGGTACCTCTGAAGTAGTAATTTAGATTAAACTGGTCTATAACAGATGAATTACCACATGAAACTTGAGTACAGTCATCACGATGAGACAGATGATAGCTTCAGATTCCAGGCTCACACTTCAACACTTCTACAATAGCATTTCACAATGTTAAAAAAGAACAAATTGCTTTCTTGTTGTCATCCTCCTCCTTGCTGTCATCACTTTCAAACACTGTTTCTAAATGTTAGGGACTGTCATTACTAGACACAGACATGCAAACACACATGCACACATTCATTATTAGATTATTTGTCAGTAGTCATTATAAAGCAAAGCAGAGTTTTTCTGTTTAATAATAATAATTAATTATTTTCTAGTGGAACTGAATTCTTATTTCTTAATGAAATCCATTTGGTTAGCAGTGCTAGTTTTCTCCCTTCTCTCTAACATCTGAAAAAATATTAATGACAGTTTATCTTTAGAGGAAGTCTTTCATTCTCTTGTATACCGACAAGACAACAGTTCAGCCACCAGTTAGGGTAGGAGATACACTTGGGCCTTACAGTCTCCCAGTGCACAGATGGTGACTTTTCAGTACCATCTGTTCATTATTTCTTCACAGCCATTTACAATTTCTCCCACTCCATGATGGCTGAATAGAAAAAATGAAGTAGGACCTAGTTTTGGGTTCCTGGAAGTTAGGAGCTCTTTACCATCACTTTTTCCTAAAGTCAAGTAAAGTTTATGACTCTTCTTTCTAAATATTCTCATCATTAGCTTACATAGACCCTTCATATTTCTTGGTGCTAAGTGCTATTCAGTTCATAAATAACAGGAAAACATTGTTAGTCTGCTGTATATACTTTGAAAAAAATCACATAAAGCAATCTGTTTTTACTTCCTTTAGAATTTTGTATAAGAAGCCTAAATAGTCTACTTTGTCCTTAAAAGTAAATGTTGTATCTTTGGCCACCTTCTCTTATAGAAGTCACCTGGTACTCTTTTCCTTCTGATATTAAGCAGATGGGACGATAATAGTTGAAACTTAGCCCTGAAGCATGCATAGCAAGGAATGCTAAAAGTTGGCAGAAACATTAGTTCCTGACCTTGGCAAATCCTTTCCAAATTTTTCATTGTGAGTTTCTTTCTTTTTTTTTTTTTTTTTTTTAAAGATTTTATTTATTTATTTGACAGAGAGATATCACAAGTAGGCAGAGAGGCAGGCAGAGAGGGAGAGGAGGAAGCAGGCTCCCTGCTGAGCAGAGAGCCCGATGCGGGACTCTATCCTGGGACGCGAGATCATGACCTGAGCCGAAGGCAGCGGCTTAACCCACTGAGCCACCCAGGTGCCCCTCATTGTGAGTTTCTTGCCCTCTTCATCTCCAGTTAAGATCTTTGCATACTGAAGGGATGGGAGATTCACTTTAGACTCTGTAATTGTCACATTGTGATGCATAGTATTCCACTACACCTACATCATAGGAGAATTTTGACTTGTGACTAAATAGAAGATTCAGGAAGAGAAGGGATGGTATAAGATGCTATTGCCCTTTGGGTTTCTTTTTAAAAGATTAAGACCTATGAACATGTATAAGGTAGAGTTTGCTTAAATACTGTCTTAGAATTACTTGCCATATTCTTATTTTGTCCTTGGCCTCTTATGTTGAATTTGTAAAACTGTGATGCTTCCCATTTTTGTCTAGTCCGATGTTTTTCTTCTCGGTCCTTATGTGTTGTTATTATTAGTTGTTTGATCAATCATTGGTGTGAATGATTTGCATTCCTCAATTACAGGTAATTCTCTTCTAATCTTCATAGTAGCTCTGCCTCTTAACATTCTTTGTTTAATATTCATATTTCAAAATCGATGTCTTCTTTCTAGTGTCCTATTTCCCACTCTTTACCATCTTTTTTTTTTTTTTTTTTTTTTAAATTTATTTGACAGACTGAGATCACAAGTAGGCAGAGAAGCAGGCAGAGAGAGAGGAGGAAGCAGGTTCCCTGCTGAGCAGAGAGCCCGATGCGGGGCTCGATCCCAGGACCCTGGGATCATGACCCGAGCCGAAGGCAGAGGCTTCAACCCACTGAGCCACCCAGGCGCCCCATCTTTACCATCTTTTTAATTTATATTTCCTAAGCAAGAGTTCAGTTTTTATTGGTTATAGTAGCCAGTGTAGGGTATAGTACTTTCTGGACTCTCTTGGGTAATAGTCAGTGAAACTTTGAACATATTAATAATGAGTTAGGTAAAAGCTGAGGCATATACCAGAACTATTATATACACATCCCCATGATCTTCACTTTGAGCCCTACTGTTCTATCTAATTGGGTTGAGTTGTGAAAATCTAAGAAGTCAGATTACTTCTATGCCCATTTTACAAGTTGTGCATGCTTTTAGAATGGTTTAAAAGTCTAATTTGGATTATGTGTTGGAGCCACTGCTGTTTACAGTAACATTTATCCCTTGTTCATACTGCATATATTACGGTAATTCCATTCTTTAAATTAGAACGGCCATGGCATGACTAAAAAGGGTCAATGTCTATTGCTCAGAATACATGCCGCTGATTTGGTATTACTTATTTAGTTTTAGAATATAATTGAATGTAAAATGTAATGAATTAAGTGGTCATATCATTCTTACTCTTTTCTTTTAAAATTGCTTTTAATAGCATACCACCTCTCTGCCTTTCTGTCCAGGCTTTCAAGTGTAGCACTCAAAACAGATGGATAGTTTTTCTCTTTAAGGAAAAATCATGTACTTGGGGAGAAGTTTCAAGGTACTTTATAATGATTTAACATTCTACATGTGTGGTTTTTTTGTTTGTTTGTTTGCCTTTTGCTTTGGGAGTTTGTTTTTGCATAATGTTCTCTGTGTATTATGATTTCATCTGAGGAATTCTGCTAGTTAGGGTCACTGTAAGCTCATTCAGCCTTTGTACAAATTAGGAAAAGATACCTTTACCTTGGGACAAGGCCTCACAAAAAGATGCAGTGCAACTGGATTTTGGCCTACACTTAACCTTGACCAGACATTCTTATGTAGCAAACAAAAGCAAAGTACCCTGAATAGTACAACTTCAGATTCTGAACTTTGTACTGATTTGGGTTTCTTTTGAAAAGTCCATTATAACAAAAGTAGCTCACAGTTTTAAAAAAATTGTGCGTGAATTCTAAAACTAAAAATACAGCAGAAGAGAGAGAAATTGTGTTTCCTTTACAGAATAATACGAAAACCTAATGAAAATGCATTTATTTATTTCAGATGTATTATTTTACAGTTACTAGTTATTCTTCTGTGTTTTTTATTTAATGCCTTACATTAAACTTTGTGTTAATCATAACCAGCTATATATATATCCTTAAACTTCTAATTGAGAAATATTAGCTCATTTCCCGTAACACATAGAGCATTCTGATCCCTTAATTAATGTGTCAACATGTTGTGCAATTAATTGTCCAGTGTTTTGTAGGAACAAACTACAAACCTTTATAACTCTTGTAATTAAACTTTTGGTTTTTCCTACTTCCTCAGGTACTTTGGTCTGGGAAGCCATATGGTTCATCTCGAAGTATCGTAAGGAAAATTGGTACTAACTTATCTCTGATCCAGTGCCCAAGAGTTCAGTTTCAGGTACTCTATATATTTTGAAATTTTATATTAATAAGTGCATTAGAAATACAAATAGGCAAGACCATTTTAAAAGTAATTTTGAACCTTTCCCTCTGTTGATGCTACTGTCAGTAAAAGAGACAGTAAAATCATGGTAAAGTCTTTCTAATTTTACTTCCTCTGTGAAGTGATTATTCAAGTTTTTTAAAGTTCTTAAGACACTTATCCTTCTTAAGAATACGTAGAATACATTTTGTAAAAGCATATAATAAGCCAAGGAGTTGTTAATTCCCAGGTGACCTCAAACGTGGCCTTATGTTACTTAAGAAGCTTCAGATACTACCATTGTTTTCTTTATCATACCTTCTCCCTTGGACACCCATTCTGTTCTCCTGGTTTATTTTTCAATATCTCTGTGGATGCCTTTTAAGTTGCTTTCTCCATGCTTGGTTTAAAGCTTAGCATTAATTGTAGGAACCATTGCTTTTGGAAAGGACAGTGTCAAGACAAAGAAGTAATTGTTCTCTGAATGAGAGGATAGTGAAACCCTGATTTGGGAATACTTTTTAATGCACAGGTCTTAGAATTCTCTTATAGCACCAGATAGGAGCAACTCTGTTCTTTGCTTGGAGATAAACTGTTATTTTCTGGATTGGGCTTTGTTCCTTATTGTTGTAATAGTGTTAGACATGTTCCTGTTTTTCACTAATTCTCTACAACAGTAATACTGCAGAATATTTCAGTTCAACATTTAAGAATGTAAAGTTCAGATAGCTATACCAATTTTAAATAATAGATTAGCATATGAAATGTGGAAGATATATTTAACTCATAATTCAGGAGCTCGGAAGTGCCTCTGCAAGTTTATTTGATATTATTGATTTACTCATAAATCAATTCTCCTGGTAGATGGAGGTAAAAATCTGTTCCTAAGTAAGCAGTAGAAATTAGCATTTGTTCAGGTTGACTAACGAGATTGTTCATTATTGTGCTCATAATCCTGCTTGCAAATTGACTGGCAAAACCTTTGTACATCAGTCTAGAAAGTGACAGATTGGAACTTTCCAAGAAGTAATATTTTTATCAAACTATAAGCTTTTGAAAAAATAATGAAAATGAAGAAATCTGTGGTGGTAACTCCCAAGCACAATTTCTGAGAATTCAACTCAATTAGACACAAAATGCTTATTGCTTCATTTGCTAGCTTCCTTCAAAATAAACTATGGTTGTTAACTAGGGCTTATTAACTTTTTTTGGATTGCTCAGTTCATTAAAATTTTCTTTTTATCTGTTTATGTATCTACTTAACCTAGTTGCAGGAGAGTTTAAGCATAGTCTTTTGTGTTCATGTAGCTAGAGGTATATAGAAGGTAATCTAGAATTTTTTAGTAAAAACCCAAATATGCCTTGACAGTGAGCTGAAATACTAGAGCCAAGTACATTTTCTTGGATCTCTCCAAGAGATCTCTTTGTGTTACTAGTCACTTAAAAAGGTATGAGCAGAATTAAGCCTATTAGGTTTAGTGCAGGAGCTGCATTTGAATAAAGATGGATAAACATAGGAGAGAGGGATAATGTAAGAGAAAGACTGGTGACCTACTTGAGAATGTAGTGAAAGGTAGAATACATTTGTTTATAGTGAGAGTTTTTTTTTTTTTTTAAAGATTTTATTTATTTATTTGAGAGAGAGACAGTGAGAGAGAGCATGAGCGAGGAGAGGTCAGAGGGAGAAGCAGACTCCCCATAGAGCTGGGAGCCCGATGCGGGACTGGATCCCGGGACTCCAGGATCATGACCTGAGCTGAAGGCAGTCGTCCAACCAACTGAGCCACC